>NC_056748.1:939313534-939588534 GCF_019279795.1 Protopterus annectens
GGGCTCTTGAACACTGTGTCTTACCAGTGCACAAAAGTGAAATTTACTTTCATAGCCATAAAACTATAAAACGCAAAAAACACGACTCTGTAGACCAAATTGCTGTAAAAAGAAAAGAACCTAATACAAAGTTACAAAAGAAACTACTTTTAGCCCCAGTGCACTCACACAGTATACACAGACCCTTGCTACCTTGTGGTCTGGTTCAGCCCTGCGCCACTCGGGCTTGCTCCACACTCTACCCTACCCCCAATTCCCACTGCCCCAGTACAGCTAAATGTATAGTGCTACAACCACACCCCCTCTTTCTGCAACCAGTAAGCCATATCCAAGTTATCAATAGGCTCTCTAGTACTTAACCCCTCTATTCTATCTTAAATAGTTTAAACTGGGGAAAAGTCATCCTCAGTAATCCCATGTTACTTGCAATAAAACCAATTAAAAATACTACCACTATACTCTCTGCTACCCTTTCTGCTTGTCCCATATCTTCTTACTGCCTATGAATATAATACATACACAGGATGTCCTTCAAGGATGCATCTGCAGTCCTTACAAATGGGTTGTCCTGTCGTCAGGCAGCCCTTCGGTCGGCCGGATTCCAAAGTCTGGGTCTGGCTTCGGCTGGTGTCGCGCTTCACCCGACGTCATAGCTGCAGTTTTTCGGGTATAAAGGCATCAGCCGACGCCATTTTCCTCAGTCTTTCTTGCCGCGTGGCGCCCGAAGCAGAAGCTGTTCGCAAGTGCCGGTCGGTCAGAACCAGAGATTACTACATACCGAATACTACTTCGAAGACTTCTAAAAAGCTAAGTACCCCGTTGGGGACTCTTTCTTGCCTCAGCCGATGTCAGAAAAAGTGAATAACTGTTTAACTTGTGGGAAACAAATACCTCATAAAGATTTCCACTCTTACTGCTTACCTTGTTTAGGCCCAGACCACGACATAGCAGCTTGTCTAGCCTGTGCTTCTTTTAACCGACGGACGCTTAGACGTCGGTCGGAATTTGCAGAACAGTTTTTCGGCTCTGATTTTGCTTATATCATGCCGTCGGATCCTCCGACTTCACAAATAACCAAAAAACGCAGGGAAAAGGACCGACACTCGCGGTCCGCGGTTTCGGCCGAAACCGCGGTTAAGCCAACCACAAGTGTCTCGCCGAAAACTTGCCTTCTACCGAGGCCTCTTCTAACCTGGTGGAATCGGCTTCTGAAATCCAACCTGCAGTTGCGGTTTCTCAGGAATTATCAGACACTATTCCCTTGAATATTTCAACTCCTGCACGTGGAGCTGCTAGGCCTCCTGCAGCCATGTCTATTAAGGCCTTTGCCAGGGCTAAAGCAGCTAAAGCTTCAAAAACGGTGCCTGTCAAGCCCCCCTCTCACAGGCCCAGCACCAGTTCCCATATGCTTTCTTTGGCTGAGGATCTCATTTCTTTAATTTGTGGATCCCAGCCTCATCCAGACAGGACCTATCATCCACCTCCAGAGAAGAGGCCTAGAGGAGAGCCCCCAGAGCCAGTATCCACAGATGATTCCTCTGATGACTCAGAACATACAGACCCTCCTGAGGCTCCTTATTCCCCTTACGAAGACTCTGATGCTGAAGAGTCCATTCCTTCAGCCTCTCCACCTGAGGAATTTTCCTTTGGGGAAACTTTGCATGCTATGAGGGAACAATTTCAGTGGCAGGGCCAAGATTTCTCAGACTCCAGAAAAAGGCTTAGAACCTTTCTACATTTGCCACAGCATAGGCCTTTAGCTATACCTCCAGTTCTTTCTGTTGTAGATGATGCATTTAGTGATGCTTGCACTGCTCCTGATTCATTACCTCCGGCCCCTGCTAAGCCCGATAGGTTCTACAACGTCCCGGACACTCATCACCATTTATACAAGGCTCCTTTTGCAGATCCAGAGACTATCTCCCAGGGCCCTAAAGCTGTAGCAACTACATCTACTAAAAACCCCCTCCCCTCTGAAAGGGAATCCAGGTCCTTAGAGAGATGGGGTAAAAAAGTTTACACCTCTGCTACTTTGTCAGCTAGGGCTTTGAACTGCCAATTTCACATGATTCAATATCAAGAGTTTATGCTAGACCAGTTAACTAAAAAGCTGTCCTCTGAAGAATCTTTAGATAAGAAATATGTTCAGGAAATGGTACATAACATACAGCAGGTTAGTAACCATTCTTTAAAATGTGGCTATGATGCACTGGAGGCTTCCTTTAGATCAGCCATGACTGGCACAGTTATCAGGAGACATGCATGGTTGAAAGAGCAGGCATTACCAGACCATGTCAAATCAAAGCTTTTAGATGCACCCATGGACAAAGTCAATTTATTTGGTTCCCCTGCACAGCAGGTACTAAAAAAGATGGAAGAGAAGGCGAAATCTGTACAAACAGTGAAAGATTTCTTACAGGTTCAACCTCCAAGGTTTAGCAGGAACTGGCCCTCCAAGAATTGGTCCTTTCTGGACTCCTCTAAGGCACAGAGAGGCAGGAATAGGCGTTCAAGAGGCAGAAACCAATCCAGGGGTGCCTACAGCGGACGCCAGTGGCAAGGTAACAACCAGCGAGGCACAGACGCAGCCACCACCACTACAACAACACAATCACAGTGACTTGGCTGTGGCACCGCCTACCAGGGAACAACTGGAAGCACCCTTAGGCGGAAAGCTAACCTTATTTTCAAAGAACTGGCATTGCATCACAAGGGAAAAATGGATTTTGCAAACTATAGACCAAGGTTACAGGTTCCATTTCCATACTCTACCAAGAAAGAGAGGAATGCCAAACCTACCACCTACTCAAAGGGCAGAAGCTCTAAAGCAAATATCTCAATTATTAAGAATGAGAGCTGTGGAAAAGGTACCATCTATGGAACAAGGAAAGGGATTTTACTCCAGACTCTTCCTGGTACCAAGAAAAGAGAGCAAATGGAGGCCTATTCTCGACCTGTCCGCTTTAAACACATTCCTCATGGTTCCAAAATTCAAAATGCTGACCCTACAGCAGCTTCTTCCCATGCTGGGCAAGGAGTCTTGGCTGGTAACTCTAGATCTCAAGGAGGCATACCTGCACGTCCCCATACGACCAAATTGCAGAAGATACCTCAGATTTCTTGCAGGATCAGAGCATTATCAATTCTCAGCATTGCCCTTTGGCTTATCTACTGCGCCCAGAGTGTTCACGAAATGCCTGGCATCAGTAATTGCTCATTGCAGACTTCAGGGAATCCAAATTTACCCTACCTGGACGACTGCCTGATACAAGCGGACAACAAAAGCAAGCTAACAGAAGACTTACAAAGAGTCATTTACCTGCTGCAAGCCCTGGGATACACAGTCAATATAAAAAAGTCAAGGCTGATTCCATCCCAAAGAATAACCTTTCTGGGTGCGGAGCTGGACACATCAAAACAAATGGCATTCCTAACTGCAGAAAAGAAAGAGCAACTACCTCTCTACTTCTTGGCATTAACAAAGCAGAACCATCTAACTGCAAGAAAAGTACTGCAAGCCCTAGGCTTCATGGCATCCTGCATAATTCTGGTCCCTCATGCCAGACTGCATATGAGAAAGCTACAGTGGTACCTAAAGAATTTGTGGTCTCAACACAAGCACAGCCTAGAAACCAAAATTCCAATTATCCCATGCCTGAAGCAAGAGTTCCTATGGTGGGCTCAGGCCTATCAATCAAACACAGGATTGCCCTTCTGCAACAGTCAACCAAGCCAAACCATCACGACAGATGCCTCAGACCTCGGTTGGGGGGCACACATGCTGGACAAGTGCATACAAGGCTTATGGACTCAAGACCAACTGCGCCTGCACATAAATCTAAAGGAAATGCTGGCAGTAAAATTGGCAATCCAGTCATTCAGACCATTTCTCCAAGAAGGTCAGTTGATGATAAGGACAGACAACACCACAGTTATGTGGTACATCAACAAACAGGGAGGCACACATTCATACCCTCTATGCCGGCTGGCACTGGACCTATGGAATGTGGCTCTGAGCTACAACATTCAGTTGCAAGCAATTTTTGTACCAGGAAAAGAAAACATTCTAGCAGATATATTAAGCAGAACTACCACGGATGCCCACGAATGGATGCTGCATCCGGACATCTTCAAAGCCATCACAAGAGAATGGGGATTACCACAAATAGACTTATTTGCATCCCCACTCAATCACCAGCTAAAGAAATTCTGCACAAGGACGTACCACCCACTTGCTTGGAAGGTGGACTCCCTATCTTTCAGTTGGAAAAACCTGACAGCATACACATTCCCACCACTTCCTTTGATGCACAAGGTGCTTTTGAAGATCAAAGAGGAACGTCCAAGGATCATTCTGATAGCTCCAGACTGGCCAAGGCAACATTGGTACCCATTGCTGAGGAGCATGTCTCGGGAAAAAATATGGGCACTACCCCTGATCCCATTACTGTTAACACAGAACAACTACAACATCCTGCATCCAAACCTGAAAACTCTGCAGCTAACTGCCTGGAACATTACATAACAACAATTAACCCAAATTTATCCCAAAGGGTTAAAGACATAATCCTTGAGGCTCGTAGACCTTCAACAAGAAAGAATTATGCAGCAAAATGGAAAAGATATCTCATCTGGAGTACTGCAAAGGGAGAAGATGTGGCACTGGTAAACATAGCCAACATCCTGGAGTACTTGGCAGAGCTCTTCCATACAGGCCTGTCCTATTCTTCCATCAAGATACATGCATCAGCTATTTCAGCAGAATACAGCTTGGATCCTCCTGTCTTCTCACATCCTCTGATCAGGCAGTTTCTGAGAGGAATTAAAAATGTAAAACCTCCCAGGAAACCACCATTGCCAGCATGGGACTTGAACTTTGTGCTAGAAAAATTGACACTTCCCGCTTTCGAACCAGCAGCAACAGCAGAATTACAATACTTATCCTGGAAGACTGCTTTCCTGCTAGCAATCACCTCAGCAAGAAGGGTCTCTGAACTACAGGCATTAATGGCAGTGCAACCCTTCCTGATCTTCCATCAAGATAGAGTGTCCATGAGAACAAATCCTACATTTATGCCTAAGGTGGTATCCAGAGTGTCTTTAAATCAGGCTATCCACCTACCTACATTCTTCCCCAACCCACAGAACAGGGGAGAAAGGCTGTTGCATACCTTGGATGTACATAGACAATTACGGTACTACCTGGACAGGACCAAGTCCAATAGAAAAACTGACCAGCTTCTGGTAGCATATGCAACAGGAAAGGAAGGAAAACCAATTTCAAAACAGACAATATCCAAATGGATAGGAAATTGCATTAGATTTTGTTACTCCTACCATGGAAAGAAAACTCCAGAGAACATCAGACCTCACTCCACAAGGGCTACAGCCACTACCACAGCTTTCTTACGAGGAGTGGCTACCAAGGACATTATAGAGGCTGCTACTTGGACCTCCGTGCATACATTTGCCAAGCATTACAATTTACCTTTATACTCTAGATCCCGAGCAGGTTTTGCCACTGCTGTTTTGCAAGGGATCCTAACTACACCATAATCTCTCCTTTTTTTTCCTCCTCCCCTAGTTTAGCTATGGTATTCTACCCATTTGTAAGGACTGCAGATGCATCCTTGAAGGCCATAGTACAGTTCTGTACCTACCATAAATGTAGATGTCCGATAGGAATGCATCTGCAGTCAGGATTACCCACCCACCTTCCCCTCTGTGGTACTCCTAGGGTAATTGCCATCCTTCAGCTAGCTTGGGGGGATCTATTATGGTGTATTTGTTTGTATATATGTACATACATGCTTATTTTATGTGTTTGCTCTCTACTATTTGGAAACATTGGCATTTATCCAAATTTAGCCATCCAAGAGGGCACCTGGCATCTGGGGCAAGAAACACTGAGGAAAATGGCGTTGGCTGATGCCTTTATACCCAAAAAACTGCAGCTATGACGTCGGGTGAAGCGCAACACCAGCCGAAGCCAGACCCAGACTTTGGAATCCGGCCGACCGAAGGGCTGCCTGACGACAGGACAACCCATTTGTAAGGACTGCAGATGCATTCCTATCGGACATCTACATTTATGGTAGGTACAAAACTGTACTTTTCCACTACCCAAAAGGCCAAACCTCCACTTATATAGCTACACACAACCTTGAACACTTAATACATCCCCTCCCATCTAACGCCTTACTTACTAGGTATCAGCATACCATTAGAACAAGATATGACAACCATAAAACCAAAAGATACCAAAGTCTGTTAATTAAAATCTGGAAGCTCACAATCCGATTACAATGCAACTTGACAATGGATAGATATCTCCACCCAATTCCTGGCCCATCATCATCCACTGGCTCTCGGTCCTTTACTAACTGTCCCACTACTACACAAATCTTAGACAAACCCCCAAACTCACTCTTGATCAGTCACCTAAGTATCAGAAATGTAAATAATAAGATTCAACACCACCATGCCCTCTTAGATGCTCTTTTCCCAGACATACTATGTCTAACGAAAACCAGACTAAAATTTTTTACTTCAGTTAATGAAATTAAACCATCAGGCTGTAACATCCTAAGGCTTGATCGAACCAATAGGAAGGGAGGTGGAGTGGCTGTTCTGTACAAATCCATGCTTGAAGTTTCCAATTATGCCCTGCAAACCATCCCTATTTGGCAATGCTGAAATGCTCTTCACTAAGCTCCACATTAAAAAGAACAAATGTATAAATCTCATCTGTGTGTTATATTCCCCCAGGCAATAACATAAATACCCTCAAAGATATCCTACATTGGTTATCCAGCAACTACTCCCAAGAAAGCATTGTACTTGGGGACTTCAACATAGACTGGAACGTGTGTTCCTCAGAACCCCCCACTCACCACATAAACCTTTATGGATTTTCAAAGGTCGTATCCTTCCCCACTAGGATCAGTAAACCCAACAATAAAGTAAGTGTTCTGGATTGGATTCTTGTTAATACCCATCCCCTCAAATACAAGAGTGGGACCTTGCCTGATGATGTAAGTGATCACCTCCTCACCTGTTTAATCAGGCAAAAAGCTGATATCCACAACCAGTCCATTTTTAAAACAGTAAGGAACAGTAAATTTCAACTGCACGAATTTCCAAAATGAAACTTGCAATTGGTCAGTTCTGAAACAATTACCACTTGAAGAAGCTGTAAATTACTTTAATACCAAATTCCTATCCATCCTTGACACCCATGCACCAGCACAGACTATTAGAACCAAAACAAAAGTTGCTCCTTGGCTCTCAAAAGATACCAGACAAAAAATGCTACTTAGAAATAGGGCTTGGGCCACTTCGCGGACCACAAAAAAACCCATAGATCAACTTAGATACAGACAGCTAAGAAGTTAAACAAAAAAATCCACCACATTACACAAGAAAAACTATTACTGTCATCCACAGGAAAAACAAAAAAGCCACAAAATTTTGGGTAGGTATAAACAAACTCCTTAGTCCAGGACAGTCCTCCACTCCTGCCACCTTGGATTCTAACCAAAAGCCCCCAGAATAAATTGCCAATACCTTTAACAGCTTCTTTACAACAAGCATCCAGAACCTAGCTAACCAGTTATCCTCCAGATGCCCATATTCTCCAGCCACTACACCCAGCTCCCAACTCTCCTTTAACTTCAAGCCAGTTTGCACATCTTTTGTCCGAAAATTACTTAAGAAACTAAAGCTTACCACCCTGTCGGCTGATCTACTCCCTGCAGAATATCTACAAAAAGCTGCAGATGCATACCCCATTACTATCCTGATCAATAGAACTGTAACTGAAGTGTCCTCTCCGTCTGAAAGATATATCCCATGTCATCCCACTCCACAAGCTGGCAGCTCTACTGACCTGTCAGACTATAGACCCATAGCTATTCTGTCACCTTTGACTAAAATTATGGAAAAATGCGTCCATAATCAACTCCTGAACTCTCTTATCCATAATAATCTTTTAGCCAATACCCAACATGGCTTTAGACCATTCCATAGTACAACCTCAGCCCTCCTCTCCTTCTCTAATGTCATATTGAGATATCATAAAAGAGAATCATTTTTTTTTTACACTATCTGCTTCATGTATGATGAGTGACTATTATCTTTATCTGTAATGTTTTAACTGTATAGAATTGTCTAGATGTGTAGTAATATATTACAACATCTTGTAGTAGTTTATTTCAACTTATTTTTTGTATAGTATTTCTAATGTAATCTTTATTGTATTGGATTATACTGTATTTGTATTGTACTGTATGTGGAGTTTTTCTCCCCGAGCCTCTGCTGAAAACTGGTTCTGTAGACCCAGTCAGACCACCTCGGTAAACAAATGTCAAATAAATAAATAAGGCATTCATACAACATTACAAAAATAAATATTCACTATGTTTATTGTGGCTTAGAAAGTTCAGTTTAAAACCTAGAAATGAATGAATAAATGAATGCAACCACTGTAAAGATTATGTTTTCCTGAATAATTACCATTTACAGTTTCCAAGTAAAACTTATGGTTCTAAGGGTATGAACATTTGTTTGAACTGTGAGATAACTTCATTTTTTATGGCTGAGGCTACACCCATTTTGAGCACAAACTTAAAAGAGTCCTACTGGAGGGAATGAACTAAGCCATCGTTTATACCTAAAGTGTTGTTCAAGTTTACTTTGAGCCAAGCTATCCATCTCCCAGTCTTCTTTCCAGAACCTAAAAATGAGAGAGAATAGCAACTCCATACCTTTTGATGTTCACAGACAACTTGGGTATGTGTACTGTCTTAACAGAATAAAATCTTTCAAGAACTCTTGTCATTTGTTCATTTCTTATGAGAATAAGAAGAAGGTGGCAACCTCTGTCAAAACAGACTATTTCCGAGTGGTTGTCTCATGCTATTACCTTCTGTTGTACCCAGCATAACAAGACAATTCAAGGCGGGGTCAAGGCTCATTCTGTCAGTACTTCAACTTCATCTCTGGCTTTTTGGAAAGGTTTGGATTCTAAAAGTATTCTAGAAACAGCACATTGGTCCTGTGTACATACTCTTACAAAGTACTATTAGCTAGATTCTTTATACAGATCTACGATAAGCTTTGCAAGGATCATTCTTCAGGGGGCTCGTGGACCCTCATCCCTCCTCTTCCCAGTTAGTCTACGTTTAGGTACTCAACCCATACAGCTTAGTCAATTTCAGCAGCGATCCATATGATGAACGTAGTACAGTTATATAAGTATATTTAACAGTAGATGTTCAACTGACGGCTGCAGTAGCTGCTTCATCCCTCTTATTTTTGTGGGGGGGGGGGGTGTATATTTTTATTGCCTGGGTGAGAACCTTTATTTTTGTTTTCCTTGCATAGTCCTCGTTAGGCCTTTCTGAAGGGCTTTTGTGCCCATCCCTGACTTGTCAGCTCAGCTTGAACTGACTGGGTACGTGGAAGGTGCCCTGAAAGCTTTGGAAGCTCTCCGGCTGTTATATCCTTGGCAGAGATATAACCCATGTAGCCAAGGCTACTGCAGCAGTGATCATTCAAACATCTACTGTTAAAGCAAGTTTTGTTACACAACTTTACTTTCCTTGGGCAAGAAGGAATTCCCATTGCCAAGACCACCCTCAGTAGATTACACTCAGAACTTAACTAACTGGGAATGTCTGATGCCAAAAGGGAAAATGAAGTCTCATTGTTATAGAAGAGTTTCCAGGGTGGAAGGGAGAGGCAGCCAGAACAGGCAGATAAGTCATGCTAAATGGGGGGACTGTCCTTCATGTTTAGAAGTGCTTCCCCTCTTTTTTGAGCCTCCTTTCCATTGATTTTTAAAATCTTGTTTTCTGTCTCCTTGATTTACTCTTTGGAAAAGGGAACTGAGGAGGGGGGAACTGTTATTTGGTCTAAAGAAGGAGGGCTGAAAAAGTTAGGCCATTCCATTAATCAGTTTTCCCCTTTCACCACACTTCTTAAGTAGCTTGGCTGCAGAAGGGACAGACAGAGTATTTGTCCAAGAGCGAATCTAAATTTTCAGGCTTAACATCATTAGGGAAGTTTTGAAAAAAAGGCAAGCAAGTCTCAAAAGAGATCCAGAAACAGCAGCTGTAGAAGAAGAATTAGCTGCATCATGAACACACTTTAAAATATGCTTAGTCACCTACTCACAGAAGCATTTAATGAATTCTTTACTTTAATAGAAGGAAGGTTAGCCATCAACTTCTGCATGTTCTCAGTAGACATGAAAAATCTTTTAACATGTGAGCTTGACAATGTAAAATCTTTAAAACATTAAAAGAATACCTTTTCTAGTGAATGGAGTTGAAACCAGTAGCCTGTTCTGCTAGGTGCATTTTTAATTTAGAAAACAGGAACGTGTGTGTCTAGGGCACTTTGTATAACCTGCCAAACCTCTTGGGTTGAAGGCTAATTGTCAGGAGTACTGTCTGCTTTAAGAAATGCATTCTCTAAAGCAGACAGTACATGGAGATAGGTGTAGCTTTTGGCATATGCAGTTGTAACAATTCACAGTACATTTTCTGTGCCGTAGATGTTTCAATGTGCTCCTGGTGATGGTGGTGGTGGGGGACTCGGTCACATTATATAAAATGTCAGAGAGATTTCTCCAGACAGAAATTCTGAAGCTAAGCATTCCTCAGAATTAGAATGCTTAGACTTGAGAAGAATTTTCTGAAGTACACCACCCCCAACTCCACCCGCAGCAGTGTCTGCTCTTCTGACTGGAAAATCTTGTTTCAATGTATAGGAGCTCTTTTTTTTTTTTTTTTTCCTAGCTTGAAGCTTGAGATGAAAGCAGAAATCACTTTCTTAAAGCTCATTAAATCTGCCCTGTCCAAGTGAAGCCCCTTCAACTGCATCTTTTGCAGACAGTGACAAGAGTGGTTTTCTGTTGTGTGCCATGAGCATCCCTACAGTGGCAAAGGATATGGTGGTCCTCCAGCCTTTGGTGGCTTCCAAACCAGAAGGACCAGGAAAAGAATGTAGAAGGTCTGTAAACAAAAAACAACCCACAGCAGAGTTAAGTTCCAGCAACTGAGGCAAACAAGAAGCTGGGCAGGCCCCAAAAAAACTCCTTACAAAGTTTCTTCTTATAGTGCACTGGGGAAAGTACCACCAAGGAGACTGACTGCTGTTCCGCTGATATGCCAAATATGAGGTTAGGGATGTGGTTAGCATTGCCTAGAAGAGTATGTAATGAGGAAAACTGAGAATTTTTAGTAATGAGGTAGGTATACCACTGAAAGTCCCTGACAAGCACAGTACACTTTCCATAACCCACCAAAGTTCACAACAGTTTAGGATGTTCAGTCAAAGAATAAGGTTTATACACATAAAAGTAAAAAGGAATACCAAGGCATGGTCTAGTCTTCACAGACAGTCAAAAATGTTAAAATAGAGCTTTAATAAATCCAAAGGTTAGCACTTTCACAGTGTCTCTCATTGCTTCTTCAGACCATAACAGAAATGAAACAGCATTTTTAAGCATCAGGCAACCAATCAGAACACATAAAATCAACAATTACTCAATTAACTAATCTACATAGCCTTCTTAACTTCAAGAATGGTTTAAGTGAAACCCTGTCATTTAACCCACTCCCTCTGTCAGCACACATCCTTATAATCCATGTGGCTTCAACAGATTCTGTGTGTGTTTTAATATTACCCATCCGTTCACTCTCTGATAGTACTTCTGCCATAAATTTAAATGTATGGCTACTGTCTCGCTCACTAACATGTTTCACCAGTGCATTGTTTTGAGAAGAGATGCGTATGTGATATAAATATCTCTAATTTGTGCTCTGAGTTTTACCTAGCTGGAATGCTTGGCATTCCTGGCACACTACCAGGTAAACTACATGCTTGGTGTTACAATCAGCTGAAGCTTGGAACTTGTATTAATTTCCTGTATCAGGGTGTAAGAACTCAGTAGACGGGCTTGTAAAGGAGCAGTAATTACAGTGATTACATGGTTTTGTGCCTGGAAGCCGCGGTGGTGCAGCGGTAGTGTTGTTGACTCACAGCAAGATGTTCTCCTGTTTGATTTTCGGCTGGAGTGCCTTCTGTGTGGAGTCTACATGTCCTCCGCCGCGGTTGAGTGGCATTCGAAAGACCTGCGTGAATGGACGTGTCTTCGTTGAAGGTTGGGCACCGGGCTGGCAACTCGGCACCATAAAAATCTACTGCCAATCATTAGTGGACCGGAGTTCCTCTGTGGCGACCCCTAACCAGGAAAAGCCGAAAAGACAAACAACAACAACATGGTTTTGTCCCTGGACAGTAATATACTGTTTATATCATTACATATTTTCCTAGGATAACATAACAGTCTCCTTGTATTCTTTTTATTCTTAAATATGAACTTCGGAGTACCACCCACCTAACTCCTAACCGTAGGTTCAACCACTAACACATCCCAAAACCTCTTAACAATTTCTGTTATTCCCTTTCAGTTACTGCTAAAATGAAGTGACATCCTCAGGGCATTGTTTTTAGTTCATTCAGTAGGCACTAATATATTATCTGTTCTAGAGAAATATGGTTTTGCTGGACCCCCTCTCATGTTCTCGACCTTGTTTAACTCTGATGACACATCATTATCTTTATAACCCCTATCTCTGAACTGGTTACCTAATTTCAACAGTTCTTGGTCAAAGTTTTTGTCATATGCATGGAGTCGGGATACCCTCATGCCCTGACCTGTTACCACATTCTGAAAAACATGGCCCCTATGCATGCTTTGTCTATGTAGGTATGTTTTCCTAGAACATGATTTCCTATAAACGCCTGTATTGAATACTTTAGTATTTTAGCTTAGTAAGCTTTAGTTTCTTAAAACATTTACACAAAAACTACCATACCTTTTCCGTTCTCTTAAAATGGCTGTTCCCCTGTCCTTGTTTCTTTAGCACAACAAGATGCAGTTTTTGTTTGTTTGTTTTTTTTTTCTTGCATAAAACACACATTTTCCACAGAAATACAATAAATAGTAGAAAGGCTTTCTCCAATATGGACTTATCTGACCATCTTTAAAACCGCCAGCCAACTGACAGGATAAACAGGGCTTGCTGAAGGTTGGTCACAAAAAAAAAAAAAAAAAAAAAAAAAAAAAAGCTGTAAAGATTGTGAGAACTTCAGTTGCCTTTTATATGGAGTGCTTTGTGCACTCCTGGCACAGAAGGGTAGGGTTAGCTCCACATAGCTTACGATAGTACAGTGGCGATCTGAGTCTGAACAAAATGTAGTATTCCTGTGGAAGTTGTGAGGGAAGAAAGTGGAAAGATCTAAAAGGTTTTGTTTAACAGTATTTTAAAACGGGGAGGGGAGTACCAGCATCTTGGAAGAAAGCTGTAATGGCTATATTAAGGGAAAACTCCACCTTAGAACTCAAAAAAACATTTTTTTTTCATTATATCTTTGTTTTTGAGCTATTTTAATGCCGCAAAAATCTCTCCAGCTGCCTCTTTTACAATTTTAATGTGTTTCTCTCAAAATGGTGGATGATGGGGCCTGCCTTGGTAACGTGATCTTATTTTCTTGCTTTCCTTCCTTCTTCCCAGAATACATTTCAACCCCTTTTTATTGACTCATGCTAGACATAAGGACGTGGTGCTGTTTTCTCATGCCATTAAAATATAATGGCAGGATTGTGAAGCACTGTCATCTAAACACACCTTCTGTAAAAGAACTGCATCTCTGTTTACCTGACTGAGCCTCATTTATCTGTGCCTCATTTGAGCCTCATTTGTTCTGTGCTATAAATAGCTGTTCGCTACTTGCAGCAAAAGAAAGCAGATGAAAAACATTTTTTTGTAAGAGAAGTCTTTTGTAGTCCTAACAAACTTGATAAACCTTCCCCCATGTTCTCATGCTGAGGCGTGAAAACTCACTGCAGTAAATAAATAATCCTTGCTGTACATACACGTGACAAGTAGGACTCTAAAGTTAGTCTGTCTGCTACTTCCCAGGGAGGATTTTTCTCTCTCATGAATGATGCAGACTTAAAATGTGCTTTACTAGTTCGTCAATTATTTCTGTCATGCCCCCCCCCCCTTTTTTCGATTTCATATTTATTTATACTTTGGTAACCAGGAAAGTGAACTGGTCCCAGGACCCTTTTCGGCCACAACATAAGCTACACTGGCAAAGATAATAACAATTATTAAATGCACTTATCAATACAAAGAAAAAATACTGACAGAAAGACATTGACCAAGATTGCATGTGGACCACATAGCCAATGTGTGACAGTGACCAAGTAAATCATTGAGCAACATTTACTAGAATGTATACATTAATAATGCTTAACTATACTATGTTGTTTATTATAAATGATTCATTGTATGCACACATTGCGCTCGCGTACATATAAAGTACATGTGTACAAAAGCGTGTGTGTGTGTGTGCACGCGCGCGCATTTAAACACAGTTAAGTACTTCTGATTTCCTTTTCTTAGTGTTCTTAATGCAAGGGCACATAGTAAATGTATGTTGAAGTAAACTCAGCTGTATGTTATGGTTGCTCTCTGACAATGCAAGGACTGACTCAGTCAGTGGGAATCTCTTACAGTGGATCTGCATGTACCAGATATGCATCTCCCTCAGGAAGGATGTTACACAAAGCATAAAAGGCCTTTTTTATGAACAGTGTCAGTGCACCTAGTTGATAGGGTTGCCACCTGACTCTCTTTCTGCAGTTCTGTCATATGTGTGTGTGTGTGGGGGGAAGCTTGAAAATGGTAAATGCATTTATACTTTACAAGAAAAAAATATTTACCGACTTTTCTCTAAATGTCACAGAAATCTTTGCTACAACTCTTAAGTTATCTTAACACAAACTATTATAAATAACATAAAGCTTAGAATTTCAGTACTGTGTTGCTGTTTATGTAAATTTGTCAGAGGAGTTCACAATTGCCTTTAAACCCCTGACTGATCTAATTTATTTGTTTTGCTATGAAAGGGGAGTGTTAAGTTCTCCTCCCCTCTGCAATAAAAACAGTGGAAACAATTCCACAGCTTTCTGTCTTTTTTTATATCAGCTGCTCTGTTCCCGACATTAGCAGGATTAATTACCCATCTAAGATTGACAGCAGTACCTGACAGGGTAAACTACAGATTTAACTGTGTATATGGTATGTCATGCAGGTGGAGACAAATTTCTCTACAAAGTATGTGAGGAGTTGAGTTTAAAAAAAAAAAAAAAAGTAGGTGTGCTTTCCCTTCCTTTGACTCCAATGCAAGGAAATAAAAGTTTTAAAAACTATAAGCAGGTTTCTGGTACATACACAATGCTGGAACTATATTGTAGGGGGAAAAGAAACGTAATGATTGAGTGAAACTTTATGAGAAGGTGGAGTTTTCCTTTAACCAAAGAAGGTAAAGATCCTTCCAGCTCAGCTTCATATAGACCCATTTCAAGTTTAAAGCATCATTATAAAGTGTTTGACTATATTAGCTAAGGGAATGGGAAAGGTGTTGCCAAAATTCATAGATATGGATCACTGTGGTTTTGTGGAGGGCTGGTAAATATCTAACAACATTAATAGAACAATGACGATCCAGAGGGAAGCAGAATATAAGAAAATGCAGCTGTTGATGGATCTTCATCAAGAGAAAGTATTCTATAGAGACAGATGGAATTTTATGAATTGGGCAATAGATGCGTTTGCATTCCTTGTTGGAATAATAGGGTTAATTAGGAGAATATATGCAGGATCGGAGGCAACGGTTAATGTGAGACAGTTCATCATAGGAGATTACTAGGCTAATGGCTTAAGAGCCCTTAAAAGCCTAGCCAGTATAACGGAATTGTACCCAATATGTGGTTCCTAGGGGCAAGAGAATGCCATGGATTTGTGCCTATGCCTTGAGTATCTTACAGATTGCCCCTGTCCATAAGGGACATGGGCAGTACCCCAGATATGAATTTGCAATTCCCCATCCATTGATCCAAATTGCATTTGAAGATGGCCAGGTAAGGGCCCTGTTTAAAAGTGAATAGGAAGCCGGTTCCAAAGAAGGGACAAACTCTGAGACATCTGTTTCTCCAGCATGATTTGTTTGAGTCGCTAACTTAGGTTTAGATCCCTAAATCAGGATGACCCTCGTGTTGTTTGACTTGTGCATGTGTAGCAGCTCCATCGGGCTGGATTTGTGAGTGCCTGGTAGGTCAGGCATAGGTCATGCTTACTAGTCTGTAGGAGACAGATTAAAGGAGTAGGGCTTTTAGTCTATTTGCATAGGACATGTTTACACCCTGTATTTTCTTTGTGAGGAACCTCTGAGGTCACAACAGATGCTGTAAGGACCTAGTCAAGTACATGCCAAATTGTACTCAATTATTGGTCTAATGAGAGCTGCGTGCAACGGGACTATAATTTCATTGGATCTGTATGCCATACCTTTACTTATAACTTGTGCCACGTGTAAGGACTTTCACATCACTCTGGAACATGACGGTCAAAGTTCAGGCTACTGTCTATCTGTTTACATAGATCTCTCACCTCTGAGTCTACTCTTAGGGGTGTGCGATTGATATTGTAATTTGCAGGAGTATAGGACTTGACACGGATATGAAAATGCATTTTTTCACATTTAGTTAGAGGCCACAGTTCTGGCACCAATCATTTGCCTAATCTAGACCCTCCTGAAGGATATCTCTATTTTTGGAGGATTCAGTGACTGCTGCCAGTTTGCCGTCGATGGCAAACTTTATCATCCAGAGGCCTTCCACATTAGCCCTGATTTCAGAGAATTATATTCTGAACAGGAGTGTTCCCAGCATTGAACCTTGTGGTACACCACTAGTAGCTGGCCTCTTGCTGGGTCTGGATTCACCCACTTTAACCACATGTCTTCTGTCTGTGAGCCAATTGGCTATCTGTCTGGTGATGTAGGGCTTTATGTCCAGTTTGTGAGTTTATTTGTAATACCCAAGCGGGGAATTGTTTCAGATGCCTTGGTCAGGCCAAGGTAGATGGTGTGTACAGTTTTACTCTCGTGCATGGCCTTAGTGATTGTCTCAACAAAATCCACCAGATTCAGTAGGCATGACCTGCCCTTGACAAAGCTGATTTGGGTCAGGTCCGGTATTTGGAGGTTTCCTATGTCATTATTTATCAGGTCAATGATTATTCTTTCCATGGCCTTGCATATAAGACTAGTCAGATTTGTGGGTACATATAAGACTAGTCAAACTTATGGGTGTGTAGTTTCCCGGGTCAGTAGATGGTCCCCCTTTATGCAGAAAGATGACTGTTGCTATCCTCCACTCGGAACAAAGCCAGTCTGGAGGCTGTGATTAAATAGAGATCCTAATGGGCCTGATAATGCTTGATTTAAGCTGTTTACAAGGCAACCTGGTGTATCATTAGGCCCCATTGAAACTGTGTTTTTAGCTTTAGAGAGCGCTGTGGCAACCTGTTCTTTGGTAATAATTGACAGAGGGGTGGTGGGGGTATTTCTTGAGGGAGAACTGGGAGTGATGGGGAGGTGAAATTAGAGCTAAATTTGCTGGCCTGCTGTTTCTTCCAGCTGATTGTAGGTGATGCCATTTACAACTAATTCCACACATTGCTGGGTATTGCCCTTAAGGATCATAAGATCATCGGAAGTTACTAGGCTAATGACCTTAAGACCCTTACATGCGTAGCCAAGTTTTACCCTTATTTCCACAATCAGCACCTGTTGCCCCTGTCTAATATGGACACAGGTGGAAACCCCGGGGTAAATTTATAGATGTTCTTCGTGTTTCACTGTTGCAGTCATTACATTTGGGTAATCTGCTGGCAGGTTGCCCTCATTTGGCCTGATTAACAAAGTCTTGGGTCCTGCGTCGGTTGCTGTCCCTTCTTCCATGACGTCGGGTTGTCAGAGGTATAAAACATGCAGCCGACGCCATTACATCAGCCTTTCTTGCCGCACGGTGCCCTAAGCAGAAGCAGTTCGCAAGTGCCGGTCGGCAGACTCCTGAAATTTTCATTTTCGAGTTTCAGAACCGAAGTCTTCAACTAAAAGCGAAGTACTCCATTGGGAAACTTTTTCTTGCTCCTTACCGATGTCAGTAAAAGTTAATACTTGCATTACTTGTGGGAAGCAAATACCTCATAAGGATTTTTATTTGTACTGTATTCCTTGCCTAGGCCCTGACCACAATGTGCCTTGCTGTTGGTTTTGTGCTAAATTTAATCAACGCACGACTAAACATCAGTATATTTTTGCTTCTAAATATTTTGGCTCAAGATTTAACTATCCAGAAATGTCGTCGGTTAGCAATCCTACTAACGGAATACCTAAAAAACGCAAAGAAAAAGACAGAGACAGAATGTCGAGGTCCAAAACCGACGACGATGCTTCTCCTAAGCCAGTCGCCAGTTCGCCAGTACTCAGTGGGGTGCTTTCGCAGCCCCTAATACCCGCTGCTTTTGATTTGCGGGCCTCTACTGAGACCCATTCGGAGTCCAGTATGCCGCGAGATACTTTAAATATTGAACCTGCGGATGTCTCTACCTTAGATGAGTCCGGAGTCGCTGAGCAGGCACCGGCTTCTGAGGGTGTTTTCAGGCCTAAAGATTTGCATATTAAACCAATGCCATCTTCAAAACTAAGGCCAAAATCTACTTCTATGTCTAAAAAAACAACGCTTGGGCCATGTGTACAGGCCCAATGCATAAAAAACAAATTATCAAAATGGCTGAAGATTTCATAGGTTCATAGGTTTATACTAGGCTATCTGCCCTAAGGCATTTATAAGCCTAGCCCAAATTATTGTGGCTTACGCCACCCCTTATATGAAAAAATACTGTGCCCATTAGTTTGTTGTGCCTCTGTCCAGCAGTGACCCAGAGATGATTCCCGGGGTAAACCTACGATCTCCCATCCACAGGTCTAGATTTCTCTTGAACAGAGTCAGCGAGGTGCTCTGCCTCACATGGACCGGGATTTTATTCCACAGCATAGGGAGTCTCTGAGTGATAAATCTATCCCTCCAGCACGTCCTATTTATATCCGTGCTAAGGTTTAAGTCGCTTGCTCTAGTGGTTTTGGTGGATTTGGATTTTTGAGGTGGAGCATGTCCATTAATTCTGGGTTGGACATGGCCTTGTATGTCAGGCACATGTCACCTCTGAGCAGACGGTATGCGACTGAATAGAGCTGGAGTTTCTTCAATCTGGCAGCATATGACAGATTTTGGAGTCCCTTTATCCTTTTGGTGAGGAACTTTTGGGGTCTCTCCAATTGCTGCAGATGTCGGGTGAGATACATCCCGAATGGGGCATTGTACTCGATCATTGGTCTGATAAGTGAAGAGTACAGGGGAACAATGACCTCACTAGATCTGGATGTGAATCCCTTCATGATCAGGTGGGCAATGTAAAGGTCTTTCTAACCACTTTAGCAATGTGAGTGTCAAAAGAAAGGCCACTGTCAACCTGGGTCCCCAGGTCCCTGATAACCTCTTCTGTGCTTAGTGGATTGCCACCTATATGGTAGCTTGGGGTTACCTTGTTTTTCCCGAAGGGTATGACTATACATTTTTGGCGTTTAACTTCAGGCCATGGCTCTGGCACCAGCTATCTGTTTCAGTGAGTCCCTTCTGAAGGATATCCGTGTCCGATGCACTTTCCAGTCATCTGCAAACTTTGTCAGCCAAAGTCCTCCCATGTTGGCCTGTACTTCTGAGAAGTAAATGCCAAACAATAGGGGGCCAAGGACCGAGCCCTGTGGGACACCACTTGTGACCGGCTTGGAGTCTGACACAGCGCCAGCAACTCTAACCCTGTGGGTTCTGTCCTTAAGCCAGTTTGCAACCCATCTTGTGACATATGGGTTTACATTTAAGCTGGTAAGTTTTTCTACAATACCGAGTGGGGTATTGTGTCGAAAGCCTTGCAAGGTCAAGGTAGGCTGTATGGACTGCCTTTTCCTCATCAATGGCCTTGGTGACTATTTCGAAGAAGTCGACCAAGTTCAAAAGGCATGATCTTCCCTTGACAAAGCCAAACTGGGTCGGGTCCAATGTCTGCAAGTCCCTATATCTTTGTTTATGAGCTCCATTATGATCCTCTCCATAGCTTTGCAGACTAGACTTGTTAAGCTTATGGGGCGGTAATTACCAGGGTCCGTAGAGGCGCCACCTTTGTGGAGTGGGACCACAGTTGCCGTACGCCACTCCTTGGGCACGTATCCTGTGGTAAGGCTGAGATTAAACAGCTGCCTTATGTGCGGGTTTAATTCCTCATTTAGCTCGTGTAGCACACAGCCGGGGACACCATCCGGTCCCATTGATGCTGTGTTTTTAGCTTTAGAGAGAGCAGCTTTCACCTGCGCATTTGAGATGTCCGGGAGGCTACACTCGGCTGGGATAGTTATCTCTCCTAATTACCTTGATCAGGGGTTCCCATCCCCCTCCTGCTAAGATGCCTAGGCAAGGCACTAACTATGAATCTTCAGATCAGGTTTCTATTTCTTCTGATTCCTCTTCTGATTAGGATTTATCTATACCCACCTATAAGGACTCTGATGCAGAAGACTCCATCCTTTCCGCTTCTTCCCCTGAGGATTTCTCTTTTGGAGAAACTGTGCATACCTTAAGGGAACACTTCCACTGGGAGAGTCAGGATTTCTCTGAATCTAAAAAGAGACTTAGGAATTTTCGTCTTCTTCCTCAGCATAGGCCTTTGGCTATACCTCCTGTTCTAGACATTGTTGATGATGTTTTCTCAGAATCCAGTATAGTTTCATAGTATAGTACTAGGCTATCTGCCCTGGGGCATTTGTAAGCCTAGCCATAGTGATGTGGCTTTTGCCACCCCATGAAATGGTACAAAAATGTACAGAATAAATCTAGAATACTGTGCCTCTGTCTAGTAGTGACACAATGAAGGTCCCTTTATATAATAGAATTAGTTTACTGTGCCCCTGTCTAGTAGTGACACAGATGTGACCCCTGGGGTAAACTTACGATCTCCCATCCACTCATCAAGATTTCTCTTGAAGAGAGTCAGTGAGGGGCTCTGCCTAATACGAACTGGGATCCTGTCCCAAAGCATGGGAAGCCTCTGGGTTATGAATCTATCCCTCCAGCATGTCCTATTCATACTTGTGCTGAGGTTTAAGTCTTTAGCTCTCGTGGTCCTGATGGATTTGGATTTTTTGAGATGGAACATGTCCATCAGATCCTGATTGGACATGGCCTTGTACGTCAGGCAGAGATCACCTCTGAGCAGGCGGTATGCTACTGAATAAAGCTGAAGTTTCTTTAGTCTGGCAGAATAAGACATATGTTGGAGACCCTTGATCCTTTTGGTGAGGTACTTTTGTGGTCTCTCCAGCTGTTGCAAATGCCGGGTGAGGTACATACCAAATGGGGCATTGTACTCAATCATGGGTCTGATGAGGGAGGAATATAGGGGTACAATGACATCCTTGGATCTGGATGTGAATCCCTTCATGATGAGGTGTGCAAGGTAGAATGTTTTTCTAACCACTTTGGCAACGTGGGTGTCAAATGAGAGGTCGCTGTCTACTTGGGTCCCTAGGTCTCTGATTACTTTTTCCATACTCAGTGGGTTGCTGTCTATGTGATAATTTGTGGGTACTTTGTTTTTTCCAAAAGGGATGACTATACATTTTTTGGCATTTAGTCTAAGGCCGTGACTATGGCACCAGTTGTCCGTTTCACTGAGGCCTTTTTGTAGGATGTGTGTGTCTGCTGGTGTATCGACTATGGCGCCTAGTTTGCAGTCGTCTGCGAACTTTGTCAGCCACAGCCCTCCCATGTTTGCTTTAACATCTGAGAAATAAATGCCGAACAAGAGGGGTCCCAGGACAGATCCCTGTGGGACACCACTTGTGACTGGCTTTGAGTCTGACATTGCTCCAGCGATTTTAACTTTATGGGTTCTGTCATTTAGCCAGTTTGCAACCCATCTAGTGACATAAGGGTTTACTTTTAAGCTGTTTAGCTTATCTATGATGCCTGAGTGGGGTATTGTGTCGAAGGTCTTAGCCAAGTCCAGGTATGCTGTATGGACTGCTTTGCCCTCATCAATGGCTCTAGTGACTGTTTTGAAAAAGTCAACCAGGTTTAAAAGGCAGGATCTGCCCTTTACAAAGCCGAACTGGGTGGGGTCAAGTGTCTGTAGGTCCCCTATGTCTCTGTTTATGAGTTCCATAATGATTCTTTCCATAGCTTTGCAGACCAGGCTAGTTAAGCTTATGGGGCGGTAGTTGAGGCATCCCCCTTGTGGAGTGGGACCACTGTTGCTGTACGCCAGTGTTCAGGTACATATCCCGAAGTAAGGCTAAGGTTAAATAGCATTTTTATGTGTGGGTTTAGCTCCTCTTGGAGTTCACGTAACACGCACCCTGGGATACCGTCAGGTCCCATTGATGCTGTGTTTTTTGCTTTGTTTAGGGCGGTTCTCACTTGGACATCTGAGATGACAGGGAGATTACATTCAGCTGGGATAAGTATTTCTTCTTTTGGGGGTGAAGGAGGGGAGAAATTTGCACTGAACCTGTCAGCCAGAATGTTAGCAATATCTGTAGGTTCAGTGTATTTTTTGTTGTTGTGAACCAACTCTGAGCATATCTGAGGGTTTCTGCCCAGGTTTCTAACATAGCTGAAGAAGGCTTTGTGGTTATCTTTAGTGTCCTTAGCGATTTTTCTCTCAAAGTTTGCCTTGGATGTTTTATGAGAGAACGTAGTTTTCTGCTAATGTTGATCAGAGATGTCTTCCCTTCATGGGATTTCGCTCTGACGTGCAGTAGCTTCCTTCTTTTGTTATACAATTTGTTTATGGCTGAGGTCCACCAGACAGGACGCTTACATTTGGTGGAGAGGGACTTGGATTTGTTTGGGATTGCATGATCCATGCATTCTTGGAGATGTCCATAGAAAGTATTTGTGAAGGATTCGGCATTGTGGGATGTGGTATCCACTGGCACAGTGGGCTTAAAGGATACCATCTCAGTCTTAAGAAGAGTGAAGTCTGCTTTTGAGAAGTTTTTCACTGTGGTCTTTTGTGCTGGGGTGGAGGTGGGATATGTATATCCAGGGTGATTAGTTTGTGGTCAGATCTCACTAGTGAGGGGTATACTTCCGGTGTGGAGCATTTTGTCCCCATATTTGTGATGATCAGGTCTAGTATATTATCTCCCCTAGTGGGAGAGGTGACTAGTTGTTCCAGTGCATTTGAATTTATGAATTCCAGGAACCTTTGGGCTAGGGTATTAGGGCTAGAATAATGTACCCAATCTATGTTTGGGTAGTTGAAGTCTCCCAGTATGATGGTATTTTGTGATACATTCATATCCTCCAATGTCTTCAGGAAGGCTGAGTGGGGTTCTTGTGATTGGGAGGGTGGTCTGTAACATGCTACCAGTTGTATAGCAGTTTTGCCTATGGTTCGTTGCACCTGTATGGTCTCTGATGCTTCATGTGTTGCTACTAACCTGGAGGTGTGGGTGTCCTTTATGAATATGGACACTCCCCCTCCCTTTGTGGTTCGGCCCGGGTTTTGGGGCTGAAAAGCATGATCTGAGGTATAGCCTGGTAGCGCTGGGGTGCTCTCAGGAGCCTTGAACCAGGTTTCAGTTACTGCACAGACATCGATGTTCTCCATGCTGAGGAGTGCATCAAGTGCCTGCATCTTGAGATTTAGACTTCTGGCATTGAGCAGCATTACCCTTAGTTTCTTTCCATTTTTGTTTTCTAAGGAGGTGGGTTTGTCTTTTGAGCCTTGCCTAAAAAAGGCACTATGGGGGTGGCAAGAGCCTTAGCCAATATCCGGAAGCCCAGTGGTGACAGGTGTAAGCCATCCCTTGCGAAGCAGCGTGGCTTGTCCAACATATCATCCCAAGCAGACAGACATTGGATCCCCTTAGAATGACATCAGTACTTGAGCCAATTGTTAAAGCTGATCATCTTGTCTTTGTATTGTGGTATCATTCTTGGTGAGGGCAAGATGCTGCTCAGGGTCAGGGTCATACCAGCCTGGGCTACATAATCGGAAATCCTCTATGTCTCTTTTCATGTAGTCCAGGGAGGTACGTCTCAGGTCATTTACACCAGCATGGACAATGACGGAGTCATATTTGTACTTGCTTTGGAGTGACCTGAGTGCGTGTGTTATGTGGCGGATCCTAGCTCCCGATAGACAGCTCACAGTCACCTTCTCCTTGTTCAGCCTGGTCAGTGGGACATCAGTGTGTCTAACTATGGAGTCACCTATTACTAGTGTATCAGGCAAGGTGTTTGGCCTTATGGGCTGCGATTGGTTGACACACTGATTTATTGAAGTATGTGTTGCATGTGTTTTGTTTTGAGGTGGTGGATTTTTGGATGTCTGCTTTGGGAGCCTCTGTTGTTTTGTTAAGTTTTTTATTAGAGCCTCCAAGTATGTCTTTGTGTTTTTATGTGTTTGGTTTGCAGTTGTGGTAGGTCTATGTGGGACTGGGATTGTTGTGTGTGTGGTTGCCATCTCCTCCTGTCTGGTCATGCCAGCCCTGAGTTGAGAGAGTTCAGCCTCCAGTTTGGCTATATAGTTGCATCTCTCACATGTATTTGTGTTTGTTGGGAGGAGGAGAGGGTTGTCTGTGTACATGAGACAATTGTAGCATTGTCTCAAGATACCCAGATTGACCAGCTGAACTGGAGACGACGCCAGTAATCTACCACTCGACATGCTAGAACAGTATAAGGGAGTGGTATACCTTTAAGGGAAGTGGATATTCACAGGGGTGGTAAGTAGATGTAGTGCTTTACTTAGTGCGAGAGTGCTTACTTAGTAGAGAAGTATTGAGAACAAGTGCTAGGCTTATAATACAGTGAGTAGTCTGGTTATACTAAGAGTAGAGCTTCCTTAAGGGAAAATTTGAAGAGCAGACTTGGAGCCAGAAAAAGTTTAACCGACTATGCGACGACAAAAGCCGTCAAACGCGGATTTTAAACAGTGAACTACAAAAGAGCTAGAAATGGTCCAAAACAACCAATTACTACAGCTTCTTGTGCTGAGGTCACTTCCCCAAGGACAGGTAGGCTGCTCAAGGCTCCCCACTCCCACTGGTGAGCAAAGAAACTTCCTTCTATCCAAGTAAGGTAATGGACAACACAGGAACTACACCACAGCCCAGAATACAGCAATGCCTGTAAACTGGTCTAAACTAGTCGAGGAAGGCGGGAAAACAAGGATTATTTTTTTGGTAGAAACACACAGAAAATGCAGAAACAGTGATAAATTAGTTACACAGGCTAGCACACTTTAGTGGGCAGCCTCCAAAGTTAAATTAAACAAACAAACAAGCAAACTTTCGATCAAATTCGACTAAAATGCAACGTTAAGTGCAGATTTTAAAATAATGCAGCAATCCGTTAAAAAACACTTCAGGCTAGTTCAAGGTAAGCTACAGAAGCTATTTCAAGTGAAAAAAAAGCAAAGATACTTAAATCCAGAAGTTAGTCGCTTTTCTGAGTTCCCTGCTGCTAGGACCACTCTGTAAACCCACGTGGAGCTTGTCTGAGCAGTATAGCCAGAAAAAAATGCCCAGAGGCGGATTTTAAATAGTGAACTACAAAAGAGCTAGAAATGGTCCAAAACAACCAATTACTACAGCTTCTTGTGCTGAGGTCACTTCCCCTAAGGACAGGTAGGCTGCTCAAGGCTCCCCACTCCCACTGGTGAGAAAAGAAACTTCCTTCTATCCAAGCAAGGTAATGGACAACACAGGAACTACACCACAGCCCAGAATACAGCAATGCCTGTAAACTGGTCTAAACTAGTCGAGGAAGGCGGGAAAACAAGGATTATTTTTTGTTTTTTTGGTAGAAACACACAGAAAATGCAGAAACAGTGATAAATTAGTTACACAGGCTAGCACACTTTAGTGGGCAGCCTCCACAGTTAAATTAAACAAACAAACAAGCAAACTTTCGATCAAATTCGACTAAAATGTAACTTTAAGTGCAGATTTTAAAATAATGTAGCAATCAGTTAAAAAACAGTTCAGGCTAGTTCAAGGTAAGCTACAGAAGCTATTTCAAGTGAAAAAAAAGCAAAGATACTTAAATCCAGAAGGTAGTCGCTTTTCTGAGTTCCCTGCTGCTAGGACCACTCTGTAAACCCACGTGGAGCTTGTCTGAGCATGACTCCTGATTCCCTGCCTCCGGATCCTAGTAAGCCAGACAGATACTACAGGGTTCCTGGCTCCCACAAATTCCTTTTCAAAAACCCTACTGCTGACCCTAAAACCATTTATCAGGATCCCAAGGGCATTAAGGCCTCTACTGCTAAAAGTCCTACCCCTAATGACAGAGATTCCAGGGCGCTGGATAGATGGGGTAAAAAGGTTTACACGTCTGCAACCTTGGCAATCAGGGCTTTAAACTGTCAATTTCATATGCTTAAATATCAACAGCATGTCATGGGTTTACTTAAACAGAAAATTATGTTGATTTCTGACTGTGTGGAAAATAGAGTTGCAGGATTTATTACATTCAGCTGAACAAGTTGGAAAACATACTTTGCAATGTGGTTTTGATTCCTTGGAGGCCTCTTGCAGGCATGCTGTAACTGGATCTGTGATAAGAAGGCATACTTGGCTCAAGGAGCAAAGTCTGCCTGACCATGTTAAAGCAAAATTGTTGGATGCTCCTTTACAACAGGACAGTCTATTTGGTAATAAGGCTGAAGAAGTTTTGAAAAAGATGGAAGATAAAGCTAAATCCATGCAAACTGTGAAAAATTTCTTACAAGTGCAGCCACCCAGGTTTAGTAGGCACTGGCCTACTAAGAACTGGTCCTTTCCGGTACCCACTAGAGCCGCTCAGGTCAAACCCAGACATTCCAAAGGCTCCAGGTTTCAGTCGCAAGGAACTCTTTGAACAAAGCAATGGGGTGCCTCCACCTCCAAATCTGGAAGCAACAAGGCACCTCCCTATGGTAAACAGTCTCAATGACCTTCCACTGCAATCACCAAGCACTTATCTTTTGGCCGCCCCTTTGGGGGGAAAACTGGCACTTCATGAACGAAACTGGCAACTGATTACCCAGGACAAGTGGGTTTTAAATATAGTGTCCCAGGGATACAGATTTCATTTCCACACTTTGCCAATCCCAAACGGATGGCCAGATCTGCCTCCAAATCAGTGGGCAGTGGCCCAGAAACAAGTTATGTCCCTCATGAATATGGGGGCTATTCAACCAGTACCAGAAAAGGAAAAGGGACAAGGTTTCTATTCAAGACTTTTCCTGGTACCCAGAAAAGACAAATCATGGAGTCCAATTCTGGACTTATCCATTCTAAATACATTTCTGGACATTCCAAAATTCAAGATGAGGACTCTTCAGCAGTTACTACATATGCTAGGCAAGGATGCCTAGTTGGTAACTAGACTTAAAAGAGGCTTACCTGCATATCCCAATCAGGGAATCTTGCAGAAGATACCTCCACTTCAAAGCAGGTTACTTGCATTACCAGTTCTCTGCACTGCTATTTGGCTCATCTACTTGTGCCCAGGGTCTTCTTAAAGTGCCTGGCACCAATAATTGCATTTTGCAGGCAAA
Organism: Protopterus annectens; assembly: GCF_019279795.1. Classification (NCBI taxonomy): domain Eukaryota; kingdom Metazoa; phylum Chordata; order Ceratodontiformes; family Protopteridae; genus Protopterus; species Protopterus annectens. The sequence goes on from NC_056748.1 coordinate 939,341,131, forward strand.
GAAATATTCAAATGTACTTGGACGATTGTCTAATTCAGGCAGAAAACAAGGACAGTCTTATAAAACATCTGGCATTCGTAAAAAGGGTTCTAACTTGTCTAGGGTACACCATAAATGAAAAGAAATCCCAACTGGTACTTTCTCAAAAAATTACATTCCTGGGTGTAAGCTTGAATACAATTGCCCAGATGGCTTACCTGATGCCAGAAAAGCAAATTCAATTGATGACTTACTTCAAACAAGTGGCCACAAAAACCCAGCTATCTGCAAGACAAATTCTGCAGGCCTTGGGATTCATGGCCTCCTGCATCCTTCTAATTCCATATGCAAGACTGCATATGAGGAAACTTCAATGGTACCTAAAAAGCTTATGGAGTCAACATTGTCACAGCCTGGAAACAATGATTCCTGTCATACCTTGCCTGCAACTAGAGTTCCTATGGTGGGCAGAGGCCTGCCACCAAAACAAGGGACTGTCATTCATTCCACCCCCTGCCACCCAAACCCTGACTACAGATGCATCAAACTATGCTTGGGGAGCTCATCTGGCAGGGAGATGCATTCAGGGCAAATGGAGCCCAAATCAAATGCACCTACATATCAATCAGAAAGAGATGCTAGCTGTACAGAATGCTCTGACAGCCTTCAAGGACTACCTTCATCCAGGACAAATACTGATAAAGACAGACAACACCACAGTAATGTGGTACATAAACAAGCATGGAGGTACACATTCCTACCCCCTTTGCAGACTAGCCATGGCATTGTGGAACACGGCCTTGACTTATCAAATGCATCTGCAAGCTCAATTCCTGCCAGGAAAGCAAAATACTCTGGCAGACGAACTAAGCAGAAATATTATGGACCCACACGAATGGAAACTGGAACCACAAATTTTCAACATGTTGACACCCAAATGGGGGAGCCCAGACATAGCTTTGGGGTGAGGCAAAAAGATCTATCAGTTGGACAAATTCTGCACAAGAATTCGTCACAAAAAAGCTTGGAAAGTGGATGCTGTATCCTTCAGCTGGAAAAACCTATCAGTCTATGCCTTTCTCCCTCTGCCTCTGCTCTCCAAAGTTCTACTAAGTCAGGACAAACCAAAAATGATTCTGATTGCTCCAGATTGGCCTCGCCAACACTGGTACCCGCTCTTGCGCAATGTGTCGCACCTTCCTCCGTGGTACCTGCCTCAGACACCTTACCTACTGTCTCAGCAGAACTATCAAATTATGCATACTCAGCTCCAAACTTGGAATCTTGCAGCGTGGCTAATCAACTAATTTCACCCTTTGCACCTCTCAGCAAACCTGTGATGGATGTCATTTTGGAGGCTAGAAGGCCTAGTACTAGAAAATCTTATGCTGACAAATGGAAAAGATTCTGTGCCTGGAACCAAGCACAAGGAATAAGCACAGCAATGCCCAGTATTCCTCAGATTCTCCAATACTTAACTGAGATGCTTCACTAGGGCATATCTTTTTCTTCCATAAAAATCCATGCCTCTGCCATTTCAGCTCATTACAACACAGAGCCTCCCCTCTTTTCTCATCCTCTGCTAAATCAGTATCTCAGAGGGGCCAAAAATTTAAGACCTCCCAGGAGAGCAGCAACTCCTGCATGGGACCTCAATTTTGTTTTGGAAAAACTCACTCTACCTCCTTTTCAGCCAGCTGCTGCTGTGGACCTAAAATTTCTCTCTTGGAAAACCGCTTTTCTTTCAGCAGTCACTTCAGCTAGAAGGATTTCAGAACTGCAGGCTCTTATGGCAGTGGAGCCTTTCATTATTTTTTACCCAGACAGAATGGCTCTCAGGACCAATCCAACCTTTATGCCTAAGGTGGTATCTAATGTGGCCCTTAATCAGACCATTCATCTGCTAACTTTCTTCACAAATCCACAGAACAAGGGTGAGCGGATTCTGCATTCATTGGATGTACACAGACAACTAAGATTCTACTTAAACAGGACAAAATCTCTAAGAAAATCTGAACAGCTATTGGTGGCATTTGCTGCAGGGCCAGAGGGAAAGGCTATTTCAAAGCAGACTATTTCCAAATGGATAAGCCATTGTATTCATTTCAGCTATATGCACCATGGTAAACCTGTCCCCAAGGGGATCAGATCTCATTCTACCAGGGCTGCATCTACTTCTGCAGCCTTTCTCAGAGGGGTTCCTACCAGAGACATTCTAGAAGCTGCTTCCTGGAGCTCAGTTCATACGTTCACCAAACATACCATTTACCTCTCTTCTCTAAATCCAGAGCAGGCTTTGCCACTGCTGTCCTGCAGAGCCTCATAGCTGCTCCTAATGCTGTATAAATCCATTCTCCCAACCATAGCTTTGGGATTCTACCCAAACGTAATGACTGCAACAGTGAAAAACGAAGAACATAGTATAGTTGTGTACACTTACCATAAATGTAGATGTTCGAGTGTATTCACTGTTGCAGTCCTGGTTACCTTCCCTCCAGCCCCCTGTTTTTCTCTAACTATACCTCTCATTTCTGTTGCTATCGGTGTATTTGCTTTTGTTTGGAGGTATATGTTTTGTGTTTTATAGTATATATATATATATATATATATGCAAGAAAAACTGATGTAATGGCATCGGCTGCATGTTTTATACCCCTGACGACCTGACATCATGGAAGAAGGGACAGCAACCGACACAGGACCCTAGACTTTGTTAATCAGGCCGACTGAGGGCAACCTGCCAGCAGATTACCCAAATGTAATGACTGCAACAGTGAATACACTCTAACATCTATATTTATGGTAAGTGTACACAACTGTACTTTACCCATCCAATCATCCAGATTGTGTTTGAAGAGGGCCAGTGAGGTGCTGTGTTTGACATGAAGTGGGAGTCTGTTCTAGTTGTCTTGTTCTCTGGAAGACAAATCTCTCCCTCCAGCAGGTTCTATTAATGTCACATACCAGGTTAAGGTCTTAAGAGTTAGTAACCCATGTACCATTGGACTTGCGGATATGCAGCCTTTCCAATAAAGCAGGTTCAGAGATTGCCTTATATACAAGAGAGAGATTGCCTCTTGACTTCTTCTTCGTTTGGCTTTTTCCCGGTTAGGGGTTGCCACAGCGGATCATCTGTCCACTCATGATTGACAGTGGAGTTTTACCGTGTCGACTTGCCAGCCTGGTGCCCAACCTTCCATGGAAGGCACACACTCCTAGGGCCAATTTAGACCTACAGCATGTCTTTGGGTTGTGGGAGGAAACCGGAGCACCTGGAGGAAACTCACGCGACCACAGGGAGGACATGCAGACTCCTCACAGAAGGGGGTTCCTATCAGTTCATCGAAACTTCAGCAGTTCGAACACCATATGTTCGAACTGTGAAGTTCGAAAACTGATTATCGTGAAGCCGGTGGGCCATTTCTGTGGCTTTGCTATTTTCAGCACTGTGGTGGAAAGTTATGGGTCGGGTTCAGGTAAGTGTGCGATTGTGCGGACGTTAGGGTTACGGCACGGGTGAGGTGGGTGTGCGATAGTGGCAGACTTTAGGGTTTGGGCGGGATAGGTGAGTTAGGGTTAGGGTGCGGGTCAGTTGAGTATGTTATAGTGATGGACCTTAGGGTTAGGGTTTGGGTTAAGGTAAGTGGATAGATAGTAGTGTATGTACAGTTTATATTGCTGTTTTTTTTGGTGTGCTTGTGTTGTGCTTGTTTTTCTTGGAACAGCGATTTTTTTCCCTGGGAAAAAAAAATTGCTGTTCTAAGCCTTCGATTGTTTTGCACTTCGAGGTTAGAAGTTTGAACATATGGTGTTCGAACTTCTGCTGTTTCGTCGAAGTGATATAGACCCACAGAAGGCACCCCAGCCGAGGATAGAACCGGAGAACTTCTTGCTGTGAGGCAGCAACGCTAACCGCTGCACCACCGCGGCCGCCCACAGATTGCCTCTGACTAGTCTGTATGAAACAGAATAAAGCAACAGTGATTTCAGATGATCCACATAGGACAGATGCTGAAGACCTTGAATTTTCCTTGTGAGGAACCGTTGTGGTTTCTTCAGTTGCTGCAGATGCTTGGAAAGGTATATACCAAAAAAGATGTTGTACTCCGTTATTGGCCTGATGAGGCTGAAGAGTACAGGGAGGTTATAGCTTTATTTTTATTTATTTATTTATTTGTTTGTTTGTTTATTGTGAGGCAATGCCCTTACTTATGAGGTGAGCAATATAGAATACCCTTCTTACCACTGTGGAGAAATAATATCAAAGGTAAGTTTGCTGTTGACCTGTGTTCCCAGGTCTCTCACCACTGAGTGTGTGTACTTAGGTTGTTGCTACTGATGTGGTAGGTAGCAGGAACATCACTCTTACCAAAAGGGATGATGATGCATTTTTTTGCATTGAGTTTAAGGCCATGACTTTGGCACCATTCATTTGTTTGTGTAAGACTCTCTTGTAGGATGTTGACATAATTTGGAGATTCTATGACCACTCCCAGTTTGCAGTCATTCGCAAACTTTGTCAGCCGCAGACCTTTAGTTTTTGCTTGTACTTCGGAGAAATAGATTCCAAACAGTAGAGGTCCCAGGACTAATCCTTGTGGAACACCACTGGTTACAGGTCTGCTGTTAGAGATGGATTCCCCTATTTTTACTACATAGGTTCCATCAGTGAGTAGTTAGCGACCCATCTAATGATAAAAGGGGTGATACCTAGCTGGGTGAGTTTGTCAGTGATGCCTGAGTTGGGGGATAGTGTCAAAAACCTTGGCTAAGTCTAGGTAGACTGTATGCACATATTTCCCCTTGTCCAGGGCCTTGGTGACTGTCTGTCTTGAAGAAGTCCACCAGGCTTAACATGCATGAGCTCCCTTTGACAAATCCAGATTAAGTAGGGTCAGGTGTTTGGAGATTACCTGTATCTTTGTTGATAAGGTCCATGATGATTTACTCCATGGCCTTGCAGATAGTCAGGCTAATAGTTCTATAGTTCCCCGGGTCAGTGGAATTACCACCTTTGTGCAAGGGAATGATAGTGGCCGTTTTCCATTCAGTTGAGATTAAGCCACTGTGACTGTGCTTTAGACTATGATTGAAAAGAGTACCCAGTGGTGTTGCTAATTCTGATTGGAGCCCGTGTAGGACGCATCCTGGGATGTTATCAGGTCCCATAGATGGCTGTGTTTTTGGCCTTTGAAAGGGCGTTTATGACTTGCTCTTTAGAGATGCAAGGTAGGGGACAGGTGGTAATGATGTCCTGGGGTATGTGTGGTGGGGACAGGGAAGTGAAGTTTTCACAGAACGTGTTGGCCAACAGGTTAGCTATGTCTACAGGCTCAGTACATGTGGTATCATTAACTACCAGTTTGGTACAGATTTGGGCCTTTCCTTTTAGGTAACGGATGTAACTAAAGAATGCCTTATGGTTGTCCTTAGTTGAAGCTAATTTGAATTCGTAGTTTGCTTTGGAGGACTTCACAAGAAATCTTATTTGCTTGTTTAAGCAGAGAAGGGAGTGTTTCTAGTTTAGGGCTTGCTCCCTGTTGCTCTTAGACAGCAATTTCTTCCTCTTATTGTAAAGCCTGTTAATGGCAGTTGTCCACCAGGCAGGTTTGCTCTTTCTTGAGGAGCTTGTTTTGGTCCTATCAGGTATGATGGCCAAGTCAATGCAGTTATACAGGTGCTTGTGTAAAGCATTGGGGTAGAATTCTGCGTAGTTGCCAGTTCCATCTGAGGGGGAGGTGCAGTGAAGCTGTTTATACCATCCCATAAGAGGTTATAATCTGCTTTGGAGAGGTTTTTTAGTTTAGTTGCTGCTGGTGGGTCAAGTGTGATAGTTACTTCAAATGAGACTGATTTATGGTCATATCTCACCAGGGAAGATCTCTGTGGTGGTGCTACAGTGGTCATAACTGAAAAATGTCTTATGGTTATCCTTGGCTTTACAGGCAATTTTTACCTCGGTCTACTTTGAGACTTGACGAGTTCCTTGATTTATTTGTTGAGACTAATGTGGGACTTTTTGCTCTGTATTGCACATTCCCCCTTAATTCTCAAAAAGATTTTTTGTTGTTGTACAACCTGTTAAATATCGGTAGTCTGTCAGGGTAACTTGTTTTTGCAGTTTGACCAGGGTTTATTTTGATCTGGTACTGCCAATTCTATGCAGTTGTTTTTATGGTTGTACAGAGCTTTTGTGTATTCCTCTGTGTAGGTTTGTGTTTTCTGGATTTGGGAGAGCTTGGAAACTAGCTATGTCATCCCTTAATGGGGGTAATATACCTTGGAGAAGTTCTTAAAGTTTTTGGGGTTAAGTGGTTAGGTGGGAAAACTAGTTTTACCTTTATTTCAAGGGATACTGCTGTGTGATCTGATCTTACCAGTGAGGACATCGCACGAGGGGGGGGGGGTGCCGCGCCGCTCTCCCATATTTATGAGTATCAGATCTAGGATATTTGTTCCCCTAGTGGGAGTGCAGACTGTCTACACCAGGGTATTTGAATTTACAAAGTCAAGAAATCTTTGAGACTGCATGTTAGTGGTCATGTATGCCTCCCAATTAATGCAGGGGTAGTTAAAATTATACATGAGTATGGTATTGGGCTGGATGGTGAGTGATTCCAGTAACCTCAGGTATGATGTATGGGTTTCCTGGTTAATGATGGACCTATAGCTAACAAGAATATGATAATGGATTTTTCCCATGGTTAGTTGGACATGGAGTAGCTCAAGCATGTGATGTTTTTTACCAGCCTTAAGGTGTGCTTATCCTTTATGTAGATATATATACCTCTGCATTTTGCTCTTTCATGTTCAGTGCATGGTCGGAATGTGTGAAAGTCATTATAGCCGCTCACGGCCAGAGTGGTTTTCATGGCTTTGAACCATGTTTCAGTAACTGCAGAGATGTCAGCATTCTCCAAGTTGAGAGCTTCCAGGGAGTGTAGTTTCGTACTGAAACTCTTGGCATTGAGCAGTGACACCTTTAGCTTGTCCTAAGTAGCTTTTGTTATGTTGGGTGGTTTGTGTGTTTGGCAGTGAAAAGGTACTATAGGAGTGGATAATGTTTTTTATCAATATCAGAAAGCTTAGAGGTGACAGATAAAGACCATCCCTGGCAAAGAAGCGTGGCCTATCAAACGTATTCCCAGACTGACAAGTTATTGGATACCTTTGGAATGACACCAGTAGCTAAGCCAATTATTAAGTGTATCATTTTCTCTTGTTATTGTGGCATCATCCTTGGAGATGGTATGCTGCTCAATGATAGGCTCATACCTGCCTATGACACACATTCTGAGAGTGTAATCATGTCATTTTCATATAGTCCAAGGAGGTACATCTCAGGTCATTCACACCCACATGGACTATGACTGAATCATACTGGTATGTAGAGGTAAGTGACCTAAGGTCTTGCTTGCTTTGGCGAATCCTGGACCCTGACAGGCAACTAACTGTAACCTTTCTCTTATCTAGCTTGGTAAGAGGGGGGGGACAGCATTATGTCTTGCAATGGTGTCTTCTGTGACCAGAATCTTGGGGTATGTAGTGTTTTGCCTTATGGGCTTGGTAGTTGAGACACCGTGACATATGACTTTATGTGCTGTGATGGGAATTGTTTAGTTTGTGTGCATGTGGAGTTTGTGAGGACTGAGCCTGAGAGACAATTGAGGTTTAGGTAAGTTACATGTCAGCACCTCTGCATATGTGGGTCTACTTGCGTGGTCATTTGTGGGTGTGTCTGCATGTGAGAGTTTAGCCTCCAGTGTTAAGGTGTAACTACATCTCTTACATACCATATTTGTCTGTTTGAGAATTAAGTGGTTATCAGTGTGTATAAGGCAATTGTTAAATTTCCTCAGGATGCCCATGCTCACCAAGCTGGATGAAGAGATAGCAGTAAAGTGCCCATCCATGGTTGGAGGTCCTAATGTGTACTTGTAAAGGAAAGAAGTGGAGGGTATTTGTAACTGAATGAGGGAAAGATGATTACTTGGTGTAATCTGCGGCTATCCTAACCTGCTATGCTGCTCATTGCCTAAACCAGATGCTGTCTGAGCAGCAATTGTCCTGGGTGCTGTAATAAGGTAAGATAGACCTAAATAATCCTAACTAAATGTGTAAATGTGTTGCCCAGTGAGTAATGTAAGACTGAGGTAGCTTTTATAGGAACATTTCAACTTCTCGTGTTTGTGTGTATACAAGGCACCTGTAACCACTGCTGTGCGAAGGGCAGCTTCTTGCAAATGCAAGGTTTATATGTGATCAAAAAAAAAAAAAAAAAGTTTTACACCAACTATGCTCTAAGGCCAAGCAGATAAGCACACATCGAGCTTTTAAACAGCAATTCCCAACTCAAATGGGTGAAATTAGCCCTGTCTTGCCATAAGAGTGCAGACTTTGATCCTCTTAATGTAAAATGGTTTGGAGCCCAAGTGTTAAGGAACAGCAAATGCTTAATACTAATTAAGAACCTCTAGATACAGAGTATTTTCACTGCAGAACAGCAGCCCTCACAGCAGTTTGAAAATGCAACTTTAAAAAAGTGCAAAAAAAAAAAAAAACAATAAATAGCACAGTAATGGTTTACAGTGTAATGAAAATAAGCAGTGTTTCTAAATGTTTACATCTGTATAGGGCAGTGACTCAGTCAACAGTGCCTTCCAAATGTCCCGAATTTATACCGGCACTGGAAATACAGAAAACTGACTACTGAGCCTTATGGCCAATAAAACAACTGCAGTTAGAGCCCTTTTGTGTGCTTCTCAACTCGGATAGACCAGGTAAACAACTATTGCCACTAGGTGAATAATTCTAGTCCTCTTAATGCAAAAGCACAGTAAAAGACTGAAGTGAAATGTTACCACAAACGAACTTAAACTTAAGGAAATGCAATAAGTAATTCAATATAACATCAGTGTACTTTAAATAGCTTATGAAAAGTTGATTATTCCATAAAAGTACTTTCCTTTGTAGACATGAGCCAAGAGTCACTCACTTGTGTAGAATTTATAAAGGCACTAATACCAAGGTAAGCTGATTAATAAGTCCTCCAGCCAATAGAATAACTGCTTACAGGAATTTCTAGTGCGTTTCCCCAACCTATACAGACCAGGCTAAAATCCACTGCCACTAGATGGAAAATCCTATCTCCTCTTGATGTAAAAACACAGAAAAGAGTTTACTAGAGTATAAAAATACACTACGTATCCAGCAGATAGCTAGATAATGAATTCAGAGCAAGTAAATCAGTAGAACTGACAAGAAGACCCAATGTGCACTTTTTCCCAAAATAAGCACAAGGAAAAGCAAATAAAGAATTCATGATATAAACAGCAGTGTAGAAAAGGAGGAGCTGATGAAGCTCAATTTACAGTAAGGGTGGGAATCTTAAAAATCACAAGTTTAAAAAGCAGATCAAGAAATGGAAGGGTAGATGGGGAAAAATAACAGGCAGGGAGCCACAAACGGTACTTGTATGTTTTGCAAACCTTGAATCTTTTCACACAGAAAAGACAGTCACAGGTATTCTCTATGCATTTAAGTATCACCCAATAAACAAATTACCCAATGAAAAAAAAGCATGTGAAATGTGCTGCCTGGGTAATTTGTGTCTTTGCCACACACAACAAAAACAGCAGACCAAACAGAAAACAAAATGGAACAGGTAAAACAGAAAGCAACTCTATCAGTTTAAACAACTGACAGACAAAAAATAGATTTACTTGCCTCACCCAGCAGGGTGTCACCAACAGTGCTTGTAATTTTTGCAGGCCTCGAGTCTTGTCAGACCGAAAAGACAAAGCTACAGATAATTCTCTGTATATTCTAGTATCGCTTGGACAAGCTGTGTCAGAACAAGGGACGTCATTTTGAAATTATGACTGTTAAATCAAGAACCGCTAGAATACCCTTTCCATATGATCTGTGGTCTAACTTAAAACATTTGTTAGATAAGAATTCATATGTTGCTTAATGACAACGTTATTTGTTGTATAGTGATTTGTTAAATGTATTTAATAGATACTGATGTAAATACTTTATTTTATGTTTACATTTTTTATTTTATAAGCAATTTCTTTATTGTATTTCTGTAACTGAGTTTGTATTGTTAAAAATCTTAATAAAAATTGTTTAAAAAAAAGAACAGGGGAACAAGGCAGGAGTGTCCTCTTTCCCCTTTATTTGCTTTATATTTAGAGGCCATTGGCAAAAAATAAACAAGTAAGTAAATAAATAAGGGGCTTATAAATTTAAGGACATAAATGGTATGGTAATTGAGAAGTTAGCTTTATTTGCAGATTATATTAATTTGTACATGAAAAATCCAGAAAAGTAAATTTCAGTGTTGTACAACATTTTGAGACAATGTCATCTTTTCTAGAGAGAACATTAATGAATATAAAGCAAATGCTAGAGCAATAAACTGTGTACCCACATATGAATAGGTTCAGCAATACCCATATGTAAGGGGACATGATAAGATGAAATTTTTAGATATGTGGATTAAAAAGGAATTTTTTATGCTAGCTGCTGATATGTGGAAAAACACTAAAAACTAATACAAAATGTAAGAAAGTGGAAGATCTTGATTGTGGTTGCAGGTTCATAGGTTGGTACTAGGCTGTCGGCCATAGGGCCTGAGCAAGCCTAGCCATAACAATTCCCTGGATATTTCTTCCCACAGTATTTACTTCCCTGGACCCCTGTCTAGCAGGGCGACTGACATGATCCCCAGGTTGAATTTCCTATCTCCCATCCAATCATCAAGGTTCCTTTTTTAGAGGGCCAAGGAGGTGCTCTGCTTGACATGTATGGGCAGTCTATTCCAGAGTATGAGGAGTCTCTGGGTCAGGAACCTATCCCTCCAGCATGTTTTGTTCATTGTGATGACAGGGTTTAGATCCTTGGAGCATGTGGCTTTGAGGGATTGGGATTTCCTTAAGTGGAGCACGTCCAACAGCTCGGGGTTTGACATGGCCTTGTATGTTAAGCAGAGATTGCCTCTGAGTAGACGATATGCCAGAGTATAGCTGGAGTTTTTTTTTTTTAGATGGTCAGCATATGGCATCTGCCTTAGGCCTGTGATTCTTTTAGTGAGGTATTTCTGCAGCCTTTCCAGCTGTTGCAGATGTCTTGTGAGGTACATGCCAAATGGGGCGTTATACTCTATAATGGGTCTAATGAGGGATGAGTACAGTGGGACAATGATCTCCTTTTTCCTGGATGAAAAGCCCTTAGTGATGAGGTGTGCCACATAGAAGGATTTCCTGACTGTTGTGGCAGTATGGTTATCGAAGGTGAGACCACTGTCCACGTGTCCCTAAGTCTCTTATCACACTTTCGGTGTTTAGTGTACTGCCACCTATGTGGTAATTCATGGGTACATGTTTTTTCCCCAAAGGGGATAACTGTACATTTCTTGGCATTAAGCTTGAGCCCATGGCTCTGGCTCCAAGCATCTGTTTCTGTAAGGCCCTTTTGTAGAATGTCCACATCATTTGGGGATTCAATAATGGCTACCCAACAAGGATGGCTCCAAGAAGACTAAAAACTAGTGATCAAATGAGCAGCCAAAAGAGCTGAAGTAGATGAACACAGTTTATTCACACAAATTCCACAAAAATGAGCGCTACTAATGGTACAGTTGCATTTTCGTATTACCACTTCTTCAGATACAATAAACCCACATTAATCATCTCATTTATATGCTGTGACAATGTTCAAACTAAATTTGCTATTGGACAACCAATTACATTCATTAATAATAATGAAAACATTTTTTTAAAATCAACTCTTTGTTAAAATTACTGACCTCTTCCATTAAAATAAAATAATATTTATAACATACTTTATAAACTTTTAAAATCTTGAATTACAATGTTCTTAAACAAATATGTATCAAATTGATTCACTGTCTAAATATTCTATTATAAACACAATACATTACTGCCCTCTGGTGGAGATATAAAAAACAAGGTGTCATTTATAATATTACAGTTTAGCAGATCTGAGCTTTAATACTGATGTAATAGACAACATGTCATTAAGTCCGGGTTCCTTGGTGGCTTCCAAAATTATTTGCCAATATAGTTCCCGGTACTCTAGTTTTGCTTCCCACATACCTCCCCGTATCTCTTTTGGCACAATTTCCAGAACAAAAAAGAGAAAATTTGCTTGTGTACATGTTAGCTTAGGTCGATACAACGCATTTCTGGAATTGGCCTTACTAATTTCATAGTGATGTTCATAAATTCTAGTCCTTAGTTTACGTTCTGTTTTTCCGACGTAAAAGGAAGCACATTCCTTACATATAACTAGATAAACCAGAACACTGCTGTTGCTGTTGCAGGCTCTTATTTGGCTGCTTGTTTGATCACTAGTTTTTATTCAATAATGGCTCCCAGTTTGCAGTCATCTGCGAACTTTGTTAGCCAGAGTCCCTTAGTGTTGGCCTGTACTTCAGAGAAGTAGATGGCAAACATGAGTGGTCCCAGGACTGAAGGCTGAGGTACTCCACTTGTCTGGAGCTGAATTTGGAGTCGGTTACATGTGAAGTTGTACTATCTCGCCGTTTTGTTCTTAAAAACGGGGTTCAGAGCCTATCCCTCGGCTCTGAGTCGGCCGCTTTCCAAGCTCAGACTCTCAGAGAAGCTCGAGACCTAGTGGATATCCCATGATTCCCTGCTGTAACTCCCCAGATCTAGTTTGCCGCTGCAACGATTGCAAGCTCTCAAGAGTGAAGCTCAGGCCGGTGAAAACATTTCTTACTTAAAAATTTTTGTAGTTTAAGAATTTATTTTCTTTGGTCTTAAATTAGTTAGTTTTGGTAGAGTAGATTTTTTATAGTAATGTAGTAGTTGAAGGGTTTTTTTCTCCTTAGTAGTTGACAGGGTTCTGTCAATATATTATTATATACATATTATAGTCAAGTGTGCTGTGGAGTGTTTTTTCTAGTAGTTTAAGCTTTATAATATCTTAGGATAATTTAGTAGGTGTTTCTCTTTTATATATATATATATATATATATATATATATATATATATATATATATATATATAATTATAGTAGAATACTTAAGCTTATTTGTTGTGTTTTTTGTTGGACTTTAGTATGTCCGAAAAACAAAAGTCATGTTTTAAGAGATGTGGTTGTGGACAGAAGATGTCCGTTACTGACAACCACACCAGATGTGTGTATTGTCTTGGCTGTGTACATTTGCAAGAAGTCTGCTCTATCTGCCACTCCTTCAGTGCTAGAGTTCGGCTAGAAAGAAGAAGGAAGTTGGTAGATAGAGGGCTTCTAAAACCGGATTTTCAGGCCGCTCTTGAAAAAGCTGACCTCTCTTCTAAGACGTCGAAGGGGTCTAAGTCTTCTAGAGGATCTTCGGAGCCTAAGTCTCCGGCTCCAAGTACCTCTGGCGTGATTCGAATATCGGTTCCACAGACCTCGGGACCGAGTATCGATCCGTCTGTTCGATCTCTGGTGGTGGAGCCGATTTTCGATGCACCCCAATCACCTATTCTCCAGTCGGTGCATTCTTCGGCTCCTTCGACCCATCACTCTTCACACTCCTCCAAATTATCTGATGTGGATCTGGATTGAGTGGTGAAAAGGTTATTGGAGAACCCGGCCCTTGCCAAAATGTTATCTGCTTCGAGTCAAGTGACTTCGGAGCCGAATTTGCCCCTTGTTTCCTCCATTCTTCCTCCTCCGAAACCCATCGAATCTTCGGAGCCAGGGCTGACGGAACCGATGCTAGTAGAACCTGTGGAGTCGAGGTTCGATCCTCTTCCCTCGGCTCCATCAACCTTGGTTTCTTCGGTACCGACAGAAGAACCTCGGGACCGACAGTCATTCATCGACTCCGGTCGTGAGAGTCGAACCGACTCTTTGGTTCCAACTGTACCGCTCGGTGCTTCGGCGCAGATGTCCTCGGCCCCGTCCTCTGGTGGTGTCTCGGTTCGGAGTGATCTACCGATCTCTTCGGAGCCTGTCGATTCTTCGAATCGGGATTCTGGCGCCTTCGATGCCATGAGGAAGGTTTTGTCTGCTAAGACCACTACTTCCTCGGATCTGTCTTCACCCCTTCCCAAAGGGCCTCGTTCTACCTCTTCTCCTCAGATCCCTTCTAAGCGTCGAGATCCAGGGCCTCAGGAATCCCCTTCGGGTGACCCCTCCTCCCTAGATACTTCTCCGGAGGCTCCCACCAAGGAAGTGCCTAGGAAGAAACTGTGCAAGAGGAGGCACTTAGATTCCCCTCAGGAATCTCTTACATCAGATACCGACTTGGAGGAATCAGAAGGGTCCCCACGGTCCCCCTCGGAAGATGTCTCATTTTCAGACATTCTAGAAATCCTGAAACAGAGAGGGGATTGGCAGTCCCTTGCCCCTACTGACGACGAGTTGGTTCTCCTGAAGGCCTTTGGATCTCAACCATCCACCTCTTGGGTTACTCCGCCCTTCGATGAACTAATGGAACTAGTTGCTCGACGGGCGTGGGAGTCTCCTGACACCCTCGAACCAGTCCCTCGGAGGCCTAATAAGTTCATTACTGCACCATCAGACAAGTCCTTCTTGACAAAAGGAGTTCCGGTAGATACTATGGTGGTGGTGGCGGCCACTAAGAAAGAGATGTCGGAGTCTTCTTCTACTGTCCATCCTCCTAATAAAGATTCCAGGACTATGGACAGATATGGAAAACGCATTTTCAGTTTGGCGACATTTTCCATGAGATCGCTAAACTACCTAACTCATTTCACACGTCTTCAACGAGATCTCCTCAAAGAACTAGGAGACACTCTCCAGGGTAATGTAGCTGATGCAATCTCTGACAAGGTGAATGCACAACTCAACACCCTAAATTCCATAGTCAACTCATCCATGCGGCTCATTTCGTATGCTGACGAGGGTTCGAGTAGAGCGGCGGGTTCAACGATAGCTCTTAGGAGACAATCCTGGATGCGCCTGTGCTCCTTCGCGGAAGCCTTTAAGTCTTTATTTGTGAACACCCCCTTTGACGGATCAACCTTGTTCGGTCCAAAAGTTAAGGAGACGCTTATGAGGTGTGAGCAAGAAGGAAAGACTCTGTCTGCCGTCTGAGTCCGTTTTTCCACTCCAACCAGACCGTACACCAAAGGGCAACAAAGTGGGAAAATGTGGTTCCGGAAACCTCAGGAAGCTTTCCAAAACACACCTACAGATACCTCCTCCAGAGGCAGAGGAAGAGGTCAAAATGGAAGACACCGTCCAATCGGCAGAGGTGGTCCGCAAAACCAGGGTGACAGGGAGCAGTTCTCTGGCAAACCCTATCAGCGTTCCTGAAGGGAAGCCCGGCTGTTCTACTCTGGAGACAGTCAGGGGTCGCTTAGCTTTACACCCAAATGTCTGGCTAAACATCACAACAGATTCCTGGGTGAAAAGCATCATTACCAGAGGTTACCACATTCCCTTTATAAGAAATCCCCCTGTATTTGCAAAAAGTACAGTCGTTCCATCCAGTCTGAGAAAACTAGCAGAGATAGAGATTCAAAGTCTTCTAGACAAAAGTCCCGGCAGACCAAAGAGGATTCGCAACTTACTCAAGCTTCTTTTTAGTGCCAAAGACGACGGGGGACTGGAGGCCCATTCTAGACCTCAGCAGGCTCAACGCCTTTGTAAAGAAGGAGAAGTTCCGGATGGTCACGCTGCAATCAGTCCTCCCTTTTTTGTCAAAGGGGGAGTGGATGTGCTCTATAGATCTCAAGGATGCATACTACCATATCAAAATGGACAGAGCATCCAGAGATCATCTGCGGTTTCGGCTGGGAGCCAGTCATTACCAATTCAGAGCCCTGCCCTTTGGTCTCACCACAGCCCCCAGGGTGTTCACCAAATGCATGGCAGTGGTTACGGCTTATCTGAGACGACTAGGATTCAGAGTGTTTCCGTATCTGGACGACTGGCTCCTTACCGCCACCACCAAGTATCAACTTGTGCGGACAAGAGACTACTTAATACATCTTTGTTCTCGTTTGGGTATCACTCTAAATTTTGAGAAATCTGCATTATTGCCCTCGCAGCATATTACCTTCTTAGGAGCAGAAATAGACACTGTCAACGAAAAAATCAAGTTGCTTCAATCCAGAATTGTCTCACTGAGGGATCAGTTATCCAGCCTCCTAGTTCTCGACAAAGCACCGGCGTCACAGATACTACAACTTTTGGGCACAATGGCGGCGGCCTTGATAGCAGTTCCCTTAGGCTGAATGCACATGTGGATATTACAATGGTCCTACCAGAGTCTACCCTTATCATACGAGATTCGATTGACAACTCTTTGCAAGAAAGATCTCACTTGGTGGTTAATCAGCGACCAAGTGACAATTGGTAGTCCCTTTGTTCTTCCCCAACCCGTAGCCACAGTGACCACGGATGCTTCCCTGATAGGGTGGGGGTGGGGGGCTTTTTCAGGGAAAGACTATCCAAGGCACTTGGTTGGTTATGGAGACTCATTTACATATCAACGTCCTGGAGCTGAGAGCAGTTTTCCTAGCATTGCAGCACTTTCACAACTCTCTACCTCTAGGTACGATTACCATCCAGACGGACAACATGTCGGTAGTCTGGTACATCAACAAACAAGGGGGAACCAAGTCCTATCCCCTATGCCGTGAGGCCCTGAGAATATGGCAGTGGGCTGTATCCACCGCACATCCCGGGAACTTCCAACGTAATAGCCGACAGTTGAAGCAGGGCTATGCTGCTGCCTCACGAGTGGCCTCTAAAACAGAGTGTGGCGGAACAGATCTTCCTCCGATGGGGCTGGCCTTGCTGCGACCTGTTTGCATCCCCAATAAATGCCAAATGCAGCAGCTACTTTGCCCTTTATCCCCCACCGGGGAACAAACCAAGGGACGCACTCGTGCACGATTGGCCCCGGGTCTCCTATATGCCTTTTCACCGATCCCCTTAATTCCCAGATTTATTCAGAAAGCCAAAAGTCTAGGAAGGACAGTTATATTGATAGCCCCATCTTGGCCTCAGCAAATTTGGTTCCCCTTTCTGCGGAAATATCAACTGAAAGAACCGTGGATCCTGGACCCAGTGCCGGACCTGCTGACCCATTCGTCGGGAGTTCTTCATCCTTCCCTTCTCTCCCTAAATCTGACAGCTTGGCTTCTCCAATTCCCACTTTAGCCAGGTCTACTGATTTGTCCCCTGCCGTCCAGCATATCATAGTTTCTTCTCGCAAACTGTCTACCAGGAAATTATGCAATAGTAAGTGGAAACGATTCGTACATTGAGTTGCTCGCTACAACATTGATCCATTTGTGGCGCCACTTCATATCATTCTGGAGTTTTTATCCTCATTGTTCAATAAGGGCTCAGCAGCTACCACCATAAGAGTACAATTGGCTGCTATCTCAAACTGTCATGTAGGATGTGATGGATCTAACATTATGGCGCATAGGCTTTGTAAAGCGTTTCTAAAAGGAACCCATCACCTCAGACCACCGGTTAGACACCCTATTTCTCCCTGGAATTTAAATCTCATATTATCACAATTGATGCTTTCCCCGTTCGAACCAGCCTCTTCATGCCATCTGAAATTCCTTTCGTGGAAGACTATTTTCTTGGTAGCCATTACTTCCGCACGTAGAGTGTCTGAACTGCAGACATTGTCCTCCAGACTGCCATATTTAATTTTTCACCCAGACAGAGTTTCTCTTAGGACTAACCCCACTTTCCTTCCCAAAGTGTGCTCAGAGAGCAACCTAAATCAATCCATCGAACTTCCTACCTTCTTCAGACATCACACCAACAAACTAGAATATATGTTGCATAAGCTTGATGTGCACCGGCAGCTATGGTTCAACATTGACCGTACTAAGGATTTCAGACAGACTGAACAGCTGTTTTTTTAGTTCGCTGATAACAGGAAGGGACATGCAGTTTCAAAAACCACTTTATCCAGATGGCTGGCTAACCGTATCAAATTTGTTTACGCGTCTACCAATCAGTCATGGTCCTCTGACGTTAAAGCCCATTCTACCCAGGCGGTGTCTACATCCCTGGCGTATGCTGCCCGTTTGCCTTTAGATGTTATCTGTGCAGCTGCCACATGGTCTAAGCCTCACACGTTCATCACTCTAAAGTGGACAGGGCTTCCAGGTACAGGGCCTCCTTTGGTTCCACTGTGCTCAGGAATGTTCTCCCGTGAGCCACCCAGGATTAGGGTGCTTGGGACGCTACCCGTTTGTAAGAACAAAACGGCGAGATAGTACAACTTCACATAAAGAAGTTATGTACTTACCATAACGTTCCATGTGAGTTGTACATCTCGCCTTTTTGTTCTTACATTCCCTCCCTCCGTCCCCCTCCGTGGAGAGTGATGGTTGCCTTAGCAGGGAGGTCAGTTTTGGAAATTTTTAGATCAGCCTATCCTTGGGCAGGTTGCCTCCTTCTCTGTTCCTGTTTTCTTCTGAAATTCACGATTCAGGGGGTTGGTACCTTTCCTTGGTTTCCTGCATTGCAGCTTGCTAGATCTGGGGAGTTACAGCAGGGATGTACAACTCACATGGAACGTTATGGTAAGTACGCAACTTCTTTTTTTACAGTCTGGGTTCTGTCAGTAACCCAGTTGGCAACCAGTCGAGTGATGTAGGGATTTATGCCCAGCTTAGTAAGTTTATCTATGATTCAAGAGTGGGGGATGGTGTCGAAGGCCTTGGAGAGGTCCAGATAGGCTGTGTGGACCGCCTTACCCTCGTCCACAGCTCTGGAGACTGATTCAAAGAAGTCAGTCAGGTTCAGGAGACAAGATCGGCCCTTCTCGAACCCAAACTGGGTGGAGTCCAGTGTTTGAAGGTTGCCAATGTCTTTGTTTATAAGTTTCATAATAATGCATTCCATGCCCTTGCGGATCAGGCTCGTCAGACTGATGGGACGGTAGTTCCTGGGATCCAAGGTGGATCCCCCCTTGTGGAGTGGGATAACTGTAGCTGTGTACCACTGAAGCCTGAGGTGAGGCTATGACTAAACATGACACTTAGGGGTGGTGCCAGTTCATTTTGTAGTTCATGTAGTACACAGCCCTGGATGTTATCTGGTCCCATGGATTATTATTATCTTTGGAGAGTGCGGTTTCTACCTGTGTGGCCGTGATTACCTGAATTTGGCAATCGTTTGGTATTGAGATGAGCCCTTTAGGGAGTGAGGGGGGGGGTGAAGTTGGCACTGTAGACAGTAATATACTAGTAGTGAAAATGCTTTAAGTCCCTTTAGTATTATAAACAGGTCCGACATATTTTTATCAACATTGTGAATAATAATAGAGTTGAAGGAAATTATTTGGGTGGGGAAGAGGGCAAGAGTTATCATACTTAACCAACACCAGTATTAACATGGATGAGAATGGCATTGTGCTGGTGAGGAATAATTTTAAAATTTTCAACTATAGTAGGTTGCAAGTCACCAATGAACATTTCGCACTTTTTGAAAAAGGGTTACTGTTATTAAAGCTGCATGTTTTGTTTAATTCTAACTGTGCATTGGGAAGCTTAACTTTGCTATACAGTTTTGTCCTGTAAACACATGTGATTTTAAGAAGAGTACCTTTATTCCCACAAGGAATCCCTTGGTGCAGGTATTCACTTCAGTCTGTGGAAAGGATTTATACAAACTCCACTCTTCAAAGGATATGATGATTAAGCATCACAACTTGGTGAAGGCTGAATATGACCTGTTAAATAAATTAAGGAAGGACAGGTCCTTAAGAATTACAAAACCTGACAAGAGTGGTGGGATTGTCTTGTCTGATACCATTGATTGTTTGTGAAATGTTTTCTATTTTAAACAATTTGGGCACTTTCTCAGAGGTTAACTTAACTTACAAAAATTTGATCTTTGAAAAGGTCTCTGAAGCAAAGAGACGAAAGCACTAGGATTTAAACTTTTTTTGGTTATTGACACTGCTTTCACAAGAATTACTTTGGCGTTTTAAAATACAGTAATACTAACTACTCTGGTTTACTGGTGGTTTTGTGTTTACAAGAACTTTCTTTGGATTTAAACAGCACTACAGGTATTTTTCAGCTGCTTTTAAAAGAACTGCTTTGGTGTTTAAAAAAATAGTAATACTGACTACTCTGGATTACTGGTGGTTTTGTGTTTACAAGGACTTTCCTGGACTTAAAAGCAACGTCACTGACCAACGGAGCCTTGTTTTATGGTATGTTTTTACTTGTTATTGGAATAAATTGATGAAGATAACATAGCAAAGCTTGGGGCACTCTTTTTTTTTGTTTGTTTTCTTACTTGGTTTAACTTGCAGGAATATCGATCAGCATCTTGATTGCTGCAGGGGCAGTTTACATTTGCTATGTTTCATTTCCTGTCAAACACCTCCCCTCCAGTTTTTGGAATCCCTAAGGTGCACAAGTGTGTTCTCAAGCCTCCTTTTATTCCCTTTACGCAGCTGCGATTGATAGATATTTGAAACCTATTCAGCAACAGAACAGTCGCTTGGTTAGAGATTCCTGGGACATTAAAGAGAAATTAAAAGTACATCTTTGGAGCAAGGACTTAAATTTTTTAACCCCTGATGTTGTAAACCTCCTCTAGTATTCTGTAGGGGACAGGTTTATAATTCTTACATGAGGCACTGACACTGATTAATTAAATTTTTTTATCAGCTGCTGATATTAGAATAATGTATTTGATAGAAATTATGCTGTGTAAGAATTACAGCTATTTTGAAGGAGAACTTTTTAAGCAAATCACACGTGTTGCGATGGGGGACGCACGTGCCCCTATTTTTGCAAATTTGGTCATCTTGCCATGGAAAGGAAAGTTTCTGTTCCAGTTTGAATTTTACAGTCATTGCAACCATTATTTGCATTATATGGATGACATTTTTATTGTCTGGAATGGGACAGACTCTAATATTAATGATTTTTTACAATACTTAAACAAAATGACAGCATTTTCGAGGTTTACACATCAGGTTCGCTTGAGCAGTGTTAATTTTCTTGAATACCACCATTTACAAAAATGACACGAGCTTTTCATCTACAATTTACAGAAAGCCCACTTTTTCAAATGCTTACTTATATTTTAGCAGTTGCCATCTTTTTCCCAGAAAAGAAGTCTTGTCAAGAGCAATTTTAGGATACTTTTAAAAGGGAGAAGATGATTTTGGAGGAAATGTTTATTAATAGAGGTTATCCCGGGTTTCTCTAAGGAATTAAGTGATGATATTTCATGGTGTTGGGGAAACAAATGCGAACCCCTTCTTGGTATTGGGTTGAACAAAGAGGAATCTGAGGACAGCATTGTCCTTACAGATACAGAAGTGACTATAGATCAAGCTTATTTATTGTTTTCCAACACTACCCTACCCAACGCTGGTGAGACCTTTAAATGATAGCAGTGACTTATTTCACGGACCTTAGTCTTGCAGTACAGTGCGGGATCTCAAACAGTACAGGAAGTACTAGAGAGGAACTGAGACATCCTTAGATCCAACAACACTAGGGATGCCACCTATCCATTTTTTTCCGGACTATTCGGAAATCAAATAAATTCTCCTGTAGTCCAGAAAACACTGTACAAACTCTAGTATTCTGTTTCAAAAAAGGAAACAAACTGTCAGAGTTTGGTAAATTGGCCAATTTACTATGCTTTTTTGCAGAAAAGCATAGTAAATTGGCTAAAAGCAGGCATCAGGAATGGAAAAAGAGGGTGTTCCCTGTCAGCTGATGTCATAGTGATGTCACAAATGGGCAGATCGTGCACGGGAGAGGAGGAATAGGTGGAGTTACAGGTGGTGAGGGGTGTGGCCTTAGTCCGGTTTTAGCCACAATGAAAGGTGGCAACCCTAAAAAACACTACTTCTAGTATTGTGGGGATGCATCCTATTTTGTTTATAAAAGAGATATTAAGAATATAGTAAAGACTTACTCAAGACTCAGTGATGTTGCTGCCATCAAGAAAGGCAGTACCAAATGTGGTATGTGCAGTCATTGTAGATATATCTTCGAGGATGTCTTTACACGTCAGTAATAGTTTAAAATCTACAGTACACCTGATTAAAGGAAATTGTAATAGTAAAATATTTGTCTACCAGACTCTCTGCTTTACATGTCCTGCCTTCTATGTTGGCAAGACAGAACAGGCTCTCAGTAGGCACATTTATGAGCACAATTTTGATATTTTGAAAGGCAGTATTAGCTTTTATATGTTATATAGGCATTCAGTTGTTTATGCTACTTTCAAGAAATTTTTCTTTTATTGTAGATAGGATAGAACCCAGTGGTTGGGGTGGTTCATGGGAAAATAAAATAGAATGTAAATAGCTGCTATGGCATTTTAAGTTGAATGCCACTGAACTGCTGGATTTGAATTACTGTATTTCTTTATTGCCTGTTTTAAAGTAAAGGGCAGCAATGTTATGAAGCCTATATTGTTCTTTTAGGAGTATAGATAAATATTATGGTACAGTTTCTTATCGCCTGTTATCACAAACAACAACGTAGTGTTGTTTTTAATTTTTTAACATTGGCAGTCAAGTTTATATGCATTGATTATATGAAATGACTTGAGGTGCCATTTTACATTGATTTTTTTAAGAAATGATGAAAGCTAGCTTTAACTAGCTGTTAGTTTTTTCAGTTGATGTGTACTTATTCCTTTAAGAAATTAAGATAACTAGTTTTAATGAACTGGTATTTATTTTCAATTAACCTTTGTTTTTAATTGATTTTTGCCTTATATTGGTTTTATTGATCGCATGACTTGTCTGTGTTTTTTTTAAATTCACCAGCATTTGCATGTAATTTTGTTCTGATGAAGTTCACTTTTATTTAATGGACAAAAGCTATTGCTTAACTTGTGTAACGTGATTTGTTAATACATTTTTCTTCTGGTGATTTTTTGGTTGCTACCCTACTTTTGTTACACATTTCAGGTCTTGCTCTGCCTGCGCACAGAGTTTTGTTTTTTAAGTGAGACAAGCTTATACTGCCCATATACCAAGGTTGTTTTGGATTTAGATTTGAAGGGATACTTCAGAGCTGCACAGTAGAACAAGTCTGTAAATCAGAGTAGAAAGCGATGATGAAATGGGTGTGGAGTTAGAGAAATATGGAGAGAGTATGATTTTTTGGGAGTAAGTCCTTAAGGAGAATTACAGCATTCGTACAAAATGTGATATTCATAAAGAAGGAGAAAGTATTCTAAGAACTAAGCTAACATGAAAATGGAAAAAGAAGATGTAGTCAATAGGGATGAGTGCAAGTAGGGATATAGAAGGTATGCAAGAGTGAGCTAGCGAGACAAGTCTAATAAAATAGAATGAGGCCAAGCAGAAGTTTGGAATGCAGATTAGAGACTGCCTTCCTTACCAGTTATTAATATCAAAATGTAGGCAAAGAGAGAGGGATATGGAAGCACTAAGTGAAAGACCAGTTCTGGTAGCTTTTCGTTGAGTTCAGAACAGAAGCTGCTGTTGAAAAAAAGGGGCAGTAAGTATGGTATACAAGATGTTGCATGATTACTATAAGACTCGATCAGAGAAGGTTAGAAAAGATTGGGAAGAGAGACTTGACTTTTGCCTGAAAGTGTTTTCATGGATATTTGTATACCCCAAGCAAACTTCAAAGAATTTTCCTTAGTTGGAGCGCAAATGCTGGAGGTGTGATAGGAAATATGTAATTGGGGATGATTCTCTTCCTCCATTCCTGGATCACCTTACCTCCTCCACAGCCCCTAAAATTTCCCAAGAACAAGACCACAAAGCACTTTTCAGTGCCAAAAACACTGCATCTGTGGATCTGGATAACTTAACAGACTGCTGATTGGCCAACTTAAAAATGGGACTGTCAGCTCCCCTACACAGGGTATTCAGTTTCAGACTCCAAACCAGCGTTATGCTGGACAAAAGGGAGGACAGCAACATTCATCACTCTCTGCACAAAGGTGGTGTGTCAGTGGACCTGGGTAAATGTAGACCTAAGTTTGACTAGTTTCATCTGTAATGTTGTAGAGAGAATCATTGTAGAATTAATAAATAAGGACATTTGTAACCTACTGACCTTTGACCCAGGCCATTTCAGTTTTGTCAAGAGCAAATCCTGCCTGCATAACCTGGTTAACTTCTTTGAAAAGGTTACTGAAGCATGGATGAGGGAATAATCAGTACACACCACATATCTAGACCTTGCAGAGGCATTCAACACCATCACACACTCGGTTGTTGATAAACTATTCCAGCTAAATGTTAATCCCTCATTGGATAGCAATCTGGCGCACAAATAGAACCCAGGAAATTATGGCAGGCAACTCCACCTTCTCCAAAAGACCTGTCACTAGTGGCATACCCCATCATTCAGTCCTGGAGCCGCTACTGTGTCATTTACTTCTCAGATATCAAGGCGAATATTAGGGGGTTATGGCTGACCAGGTTTACTTCTCAGATATCAAGGCTAATATTAGGGGGTTATGGCTGACCAGGTTTGCAGATGATTATAAATTTGATGCCATCTTAAATTCTTCAGAGGACACCAGGATCCCTCAAGAGTGACTTCAAAAACAAATGTCTTAACCATGAACTAAAACTAAATGCCAAAAAGTATACACCACATTGACAGCACACTCCTAAAAGTTTAGGAACCTGAAAACCTGTGTGGAAAGCAAACTGTCCTTTGATCACCATGTATCCGATATTGTTAGAAAGTCCTTTTTCATTGCACTGCTTGTTAGTAAGGGTATGGCATCCAGGTCCAGGGGCATGATCATTCCACTATATTCGGCACATATTAGGCTGATCAATGAATATAGTGCCCCCTTCAGTAGCTACTTGTCCAAACACTTAACACAGCTTAGTAAAACACGAAACACACTGCAAACTATTAAAACAAAAAATGGAGAAGCGTGAGAAGCTGTTTGAAAAAGGGTTAACTTATGTACCAGCAAGGAAAGGACTGCCAAAAATGCCAAAAAAACTACAATCCACTCTGCTACAGGCCCCATGAGGAGCTCAGTGTCTCTCCAACCTAACACCACTCTTAAGTATTCAACTGCGGTACCACCCTTATCATTCTTATAAGAAAAGCGCAGTCCGGGTCTGAACTGTCTGCAGACAACTAAAGTTAACTTTGAACCTAACACCACTCTTAAGTATTCAACTGCGGTACCACCCTTATCATTCTTATAAGAAAAGCGCAGTCCAGGTCTGAACTGTCTGCAAACAACTAAAGTTAACTTTGAACCTAACACCACTCTTAAGTATTCAACTGCGGTACCACCCTTATCATTCTTATAAGAAAAGCGCAGTCCAGGTCTGAACTGTCTGCAAACAACTAAAGTTAACTTTGAGTATGTGTCTACCTGTTTGGCCAATATTCATTTTCCCCTGGAGAGCAGTCTGCTTTGGCTTGTAAGCAGCCCAGCCCCCCCCCACACACACACACACACACACACACACACACACACACACACACACACACACACACACACACACACTCACACACTCATCTTCCACTTTCTCTCTTATTCCCTTCTGTTAGCAGATAGTATCCATAATCTGATCAATACTGTGCGTTTGTTAATTTAAACTGATACCACAGTGGCCTACTGATACAAGGTTATCCTGTTTTTCCACCTGAAAATGGTTAAGAAATGACTTACAGTTTCAGAGCAGTCCTTGGTCAATTGTGATTGTTTCTCAAACACTAACTTATCTTTGCTTTGGCTCATTAGCAGCAGTACAGAGAACTGCCTGCTCACACCCTTGTTCTCCCCTCCCCCTTCCCTGTTTATTACCTTAAGACAATCCCAAAGTTAATAAATATTACCTGTGGCAGGCACCATTTTTAAAACTACAATCCACTCTGCTACAGGCCCCATGAGGAGCTCAGTCTCTCTCCAGTAAGTGTTTTACAACTGTAAATGCCTATTTTATGTTGAATTGTGTTAGACATTTTACAACTGTATATGTTTATGTTGAATTGTGTTAGACATCTAATATGATTTATGCTTTATTATTGGAAGTTACTATGCCATGCTAGCATTTTGTTTGCACCAAGTTGTTTTTCGTATAATAGTATAGTCTGTTTGCATAGCTGCACCTTGTTCACTAATGTTATTCATGTAATTGTGTTGTGTGTAGACAGCTCATACTGGTGTCTAATTATTTCTATATAATTGTGCTGTTACTTTTGGATAGAATAACATTAGACAACCTCGACAGAGTGCTGCTCGCTATATTTTTATCTGTGACTGCATAACTGTCTTGAGGTTTCTTCTAACAGATTTTCTTCCAATTGACTCAGTATCTGCATATATTAATAGTTGGTTCAAGACATTTTCCTGCATACAGTAGCTATTTGCTCAGTTTGTTTTTTGTAATCTTTATAATATATCTTTACCATCTCAAAGTATTTACTCATCTCTGTACTCTTCTTTTCTAGACCTAACACCACTCTTAAGTATTCAACTGCAGTACCACCCTTATCATTCTTATAAGAAAAGTGCAGTCCGGGTCTGAACTGTCTGCAAACAACTAAAGTTAACTTTGAGTATGTGTCTACCTGTTTGAGCCAATATTCATTTTCCCCTGGAGAGCACTCTGTTTTGGCTTGTAAGCAGCCCCCCCCCCCCCCACACACACACTCATCTTCCACTTTCTCTCTTATTCCCTTCTGTTAGCAGATAGTATCCATAATCTGATCAATACTGTGTGTTTGTTAATTTAAACTGAGACCACAGTGGCCTACTGATACAAGGTTATCCTGTTTTTCCACCTGAAAAAGGTTAAGAAATGACTTACAGTTTCAGAGCAGTCCTTGGTCAGTTGTGATTGTTTCTGAAACACTAACTTGTCTTTGCTTTGGCTCATTAGCAGCAGTACAAAGAACTGCCTGCTCACACCCTTGTTCTCCCCTCCCCCTTCCCTGTTTATTACCTTAAGACAATCCCAGAGTTAATAAATATTACCTGTGGCAGGCACCATTTTTAAAACTACAACCACCCTTGTCACTATCATATGTTCATTCATCAACTAACTCTGTTACCTGATTGTTTCCAGTCCCCTCATAAGAGCAACTAACAGGGTCTCTACCCACTTCGCTCCCCACCCTGCCCCCTATTCTCTCCCGCCCCCAGTGGTCCCACCTTTATTACACTCACAAACCCCTCCCATCTTTCCAGTAGCCAACCACAGCGCTAACCCAACACTACCTCCTCCATGTTCCCACTACTATCACACCTCCTCAACTAACATGTACAAGCATACCTTACCTATGCTCACTGCATGCACTCTCCTTGCATATCTTACATCCTACCAAAGCTCTATCATTCCCACACTCAACCACTACCACTGTACTACTACTCACACCACCACTCATGTCTCACCCTCACTCAGCTCCCCTCCCACCAACTCAAGAACCATCCCTATGCACCCCCCACATATTCCACCAACTATATTACTCAAACATAAAGCATCCCTACAACTTAAAATAGTAACCCTCCCACCATACCTATTACCCAAAGAGCACAATCATAAAGTTTCCCTTATAAACACATTCAAAAACTGAGAAAACTAATAACCTCATGCATATCAAAACTAGCCCTAAGTGGAGATATCCACCCCAACCCTGGCCCTACCATCTCCAACCCCAATCCTCATAATCAGACTAGAAACCACAACTTCTCCCGTACTACAGCCAGTAGAAAGCCAAATGACTTCATTCTACTAATCCTAAATATTAGAAGTATATCCAACAAAGTCCATGAACTCCATGCCACCATAGACTTGTACTCCCCAGATATAGTCATCCTGACAGAAACCTGGCTAAAACCTCACATTACCAGTGAGCAAATACTCCCTACAGGTTATGACATACTAAGAGTAGACCGGCTAAACAAGAAAGGAGGCAGTGTAGCTATAATATTTAAACAGCATCTAAACATCCAGATCTTAAAATCATCAGCTCCACAAATAGGCAATGAAGAAATAATATATACCAACCTCAAAATAAACCAAAACAAAACCATCAACATAATTGGATGCTACTTCCCACCTGGCCAAAACATCCCTCCACTAGAAAACCTCCTCAGCTGGTCTACCCACCATCTCCCCCAAGAAACTATCATTTTAGGTGATTTCAATATTGACTGGCAATCCTGTTCTGACAACCATCCAACCCATCATGTAAACCTTCATGGCTTCACCCAACTAGTCCAGTCGCCAACCAGGATAAATAAAAACTCCAGCAAGCACACTACCCTGGATTGGATACTAGTCAGTAAGAGCCCCCAGTCATATATAACAAGCTGCTTATCAGATAGCCTCAGTGATCACTCCCCAACATTCCTACTGAAAAAATACCTATACCAAGCTAAACCTGTCTACCGTCAGATACGTAAAAAAATAAACTTTAACCCACTCACATTCATCTCATCCCTCAAAGAATGTAACCGGCATCCTCTAAAGTACCTCAGTCTTGATGACGCAGTTGAATTTTTTAATACTACCTTCCTGAGCATCCTTAATTGCCATGCCCCCAAAAGACTTTCCAGAATTAAAGCACAACCCTCCCCATGGCTACAAAAAACCACTAAGTCAGAAATAAAAAACAGGGATAAAGCCTGGGAGCACTGCCGCAAAACCAAGACCCCCTCAACTAGACAGAAATTCCTAGAACTACGCAATAGAGTCAAAAAGCTAATAAAACAGGACAAATTCCAATACTACCAGTCTGCCCTAGACTCCTCCGAACACAGCCCCAAACAATTCTGGTCCTCCATAAACTCCATCCTCCACCCAGGTAAAGTCAGTACCCCTCCTCCTAACATCCCTCACTCCTCAGAAAATATTGCTACCTCATTCAACACACACTTCACACAAACCATACTATCACTAGCTAAACAACACAACCCCCCTCCCCTCCAACCCACACCTTCAACTGCTAATCTCCCCACTGCCTTCTCTTTTTCTCCTGTACCTACCTCCAACATAAAAAAAACTCTTAACTAAACTTAAACCCACCAAATTAGCAGCAGACAACCTCCCAAGTGAATACCTACAAATCGCAGCTGATGCTCTGGCCTACCCAGTATCCATCTTGATTAACCAATCTCTGTCATAAAGTTATGTTCCCACACTGTGGAAAGTATCACGTATAATTCCCCTCCACAAAGGCGGACCTTCCACAGAACTAACCAGTTACATAGACATAGCTATTCTCTCTCTCCACTTTCCAAAATACTAGAGAGATGCATACACTCTCAGGTCTCAGACTACCTCCTTACTAACAATCTCCTTTCCAATACTCAGCATGGTTTCTGACCAACCCATAGCACCACCACTGCCTTACTCTCCTTTACTAACACTATCCTTCAGCATAAAAACAATGGCTATCTCTCCTCTGCTACTTTCCTAGACCTATCTAAAGCATTTGACATGGTCCCACACAAACAACTTATCTCTGTCCTCAATAACCTATCCTTCTCACAATCAGTCACCAACTGGTTTCAGTTACCTGTCTGACCGCCAACAATCTGTTGTATGGCAGAATGACATATCTCCCCAACTACCTGTCTCCATAGGGGTTCCCCAAGGATCCATCCTTGGACCCCTACTCTTCTCTGTTTTCACAAATAATCTAGCCTCTGCCACCACACATGGCACCCTCATACAATACGCAGATGACTTGACCATCATCTGCTCAGCCCAGTCCCTACCCAAACTGCAAAAAGTCACACAGGAAGCCTTTTCCTCTGTTGAAACTTGGTTATCCGATGCCCAATTAATACTCAACCCAAACAAAACTAAACTGCTCATCTTCCAACCCACCAAACATACTCAAAACAACTCTCACTTTAACATCACAGCAAAAGACAACACCACTATATACCCAACTGAACACACCAAATTGCTTGGATTGGAAATAGACAATAAACTAAAATTTGACATTCGCATATCCATGACCATAAAAAAAAGTCCACAAAAAAACTAGGAGCGTTATACAGAAATAAGCATCTTCTCACCAAAGCAGCAAAGATTTCAATAGCAAATTCCCACCGTATCTCCACCCTACTTTATGCCTCTCCAATATATACCAACCTAAGGCAATGCGATCTAAACAAGCTAGAGACTTGCTACAACAAAATTGCCAAATTCGCCACAGGGGCATCCTACCGTAGTCACCACTGTCTCTCACTTGCTGAACTGGGCTGGCTTGAACTCCCTCACCTCCTTCAATGGTATCAACTCTCACTCGCCCACAAACTAGTAAACCATCCACTAAATGTCCCATCCCTCCAGAATCTACTCCAACCCTATCGCACCACCAGACCACTAAGATCCAGCAACAAAAATCACTTGCATATCACTAAAGCCAATAACTCTGCTGGTGAAGCACTATTCTCTTGCACCATAGCCAAATTATGGAACTCCCTCCCACCCACAATTACCTCCATACCATCATTCACCCACTTCAAAACTTTACTAAAAGCGCACCTAAAAACATGCTAGCTATGCCCTTGCAACTCCCACTCTAATATCACCCACCCCATCCAACCACTACCTTTCTTTCCACCACTAACTACCTTGATTATAGCAAGCTCAGATGCTCATAAGCCTAGTACTTATACAGCAGGAACTTCTTATTTTAACATTTGTTAATGTCTGTTATGTACTTCACAGATAAAGATTCTAGTTGTCTACTGATGTACTATGTTCTTCATCTGTAAATATGTTGTAAGTAATTGCTATGTAAATTGTTAATCGCCGTGTAATCCAATGTAACTACTGTCTGTTTATTTTAACTGTGGAGCTTTTCTCCCCGGGCCTCCGCTGAAAATGGACCTACGTCCAGTCGGACACTCCCGGTCAACAAATATAAATAAATAAAATAAATAAATAAAATTGATGACACCTTAGAGAGTTTAAAACTATATGTTAGAAAACTTGATTTTGATTTTTACTTTCACAATGACAAAGCTTTTGTCGGTTGGTCTTAGACCAAGTGTGTTCAATCCACCATTACATCTGGTGGTCAATTGTTTTGAAAGAATGTGTGAATGTGACATCAGAAGATTACTCCCCCTCCCTCCCTCCCCTTTAATCACTCCTCCAATTTAAGCTCTTTTGAGTGGGTTACTAAACGGTATTACAACAATAGACAGATCAGAGTTATGAAACCCGACAAGGGTGGGGGCCTGGTGGTAATGGGCACCAATAATTACATCAGCAAAACGTTTGTATTATTATTATATATTGATACCTATTAGGAGACTTCAGTCAATGAGATGAATATAGCGTATCATGGGTTAGGTGTTTTACTGGATGATCCTATGTTGAACAGATTAGTGAGGCTGAACTCAGCTTTCTCAAGATGCCGTACCATAGTATCCGTACCATTTTTGGTATCCCGAAAGTCCATAAAAGCATCACTGACCCTCCACCACATCTTACTGTAGATGCAAAAGCATCAAAGATGTTCCCTTTGGCCAGATTCCCTGATTATCACACCAAGGGTGTGCTTGACAAATACCCCTATATGCACAAGGATTCATTGGACTTTCTTTCAAAGGTATCTAATGACCTATACACTGATGATTTGATATTTATTACCTTCGATATCAAAGATCTTTTTTCAGTTATTCCCCATGAGGAAGGCCTCGAGTGGTTCTAGGACTTTCTAAGAAACAATTTTGGGTTTGACCATAAGAAAATACTTACCCTTAGAACAATTATGGAGGCTATACTGGAGAACAACTTCATCATTTTTTAGAATCATCTATTTAGACAGAAGAGTGGAGTAGGGATGGGGGCAGCTTGTGCCCCTGTCTTTGCTAATATAGTGTTGGCACACTAGAAAACAGTTTAGTATTTACCTCTGAATTCCATAGATGTCGATCCCTATATGGTCATTATTTGGGTGAAATCATGGTTTTTTGGACCAAGTTCAGAAGTAGGTTAAATCAGTTCTTTCAGTTTTTAAATTCCTTCACCATTTTCTTGCAGTTCATCATGGATGTCCAGTTTGAAAAAGTTAACTATCTGGACATTTCATTTTCCAAGGATAGATCTTCTAAGAAGTTTAAGTCCACTTTGTTTAGAAAGCCAACCTACAACTCCCTGCTAGACTGCAATAGTTGGCATCCCCTTTACTAAAAAGACTCATTGGTGAAGGGACAATGTGTGAGGTTAGCCCGGATGGTCACCAATGATTCAGTGCATCAGGTCGAATGCAAAAATTTACATGGGATGTTGGAAAGAAAAGGTAATCCATTATTGTTTTTGAACAATATTTTTAGCAAAGTGGAGACAAAAAGACAGTCTGGGCGATTTCCTCCTTTGTTGGGGACTGCCAACAGGGGACTAGGTATTGAGGGGTTTTGTGAATTATTTATCATTGACAGTCAGGGTCATTTTCAAAAGGCATTGGTGCGTCCCTATAATTTACATTTAGACAAGATCCACACCATTGTTGGTAAAAATTGGAGCCTTTTGGGGGTTGATCATGAGAACCTTAGCAAGGCTGGGGAGAAACCTGTGATTGTTTACAAGAAGGACTCTAGTTTTAAGACCCTCCTTGAAGCGACCCTATATGGTGAAGGTTGATGATGTCATTGTGAAGTGTGGCCATTGTTTACAATGTTAAGTACATCTTGGAAGCCCCCTGCCTTTCACTGGAAGGGTATGGTGTTATCAAACTTCATCACAAGTATTATTGTGACAGTAAGGGTATTATTTATGTGGCCAAGTGTGCAAAGGGTTTTATATAGGGAAAACCAAGAGGGCTTTGAGAAGTAGGATATACCAGCATCAGTATGATATACAAAGGAAGGATGAAAAGAATGCCCTCAATAAACATATTAAAAGCCACCCCCTTTTCATTGTTTTAAGTCTATTGCCATAGACCATGTCGATTTGGGGCCTAGGGATGGGACCATCTGATGATTTACTTAAGTACAAGGAACTGAGGTGGCAGCTTAAATGTAATGGCACTGTGTTCCCTGGGCACAATGACAAGGTTACCATTAGTAGTGTGTTGAAACTCATAGCAATTGTTTGCCCTTTAAAGCTTTTTCTGTTGGTGTTACTTTGTATCGGTTGTTTTACAAGAGGTCGTTTTTATATGATGGGTTCTGATTAATTTTTATTCAGTGGTGTCATGTTTCTTTAAATCATTTTCTAATTTGGTCGCTGATCATTTTTATGGTATTAAACTTGGGAGTTTCAGTTACTGTGTTATTCAGATGCAAGTCCACAGTACCGGGATGAAAGCCCTTAATTTGCCAAAGTGAGGTGTTTCAGCTTCTCATGCTTAACTCAGCTTGATTAAGCAAATACTTTCTCACCAAAAAAAAGCCAGGGCCTAAATCATAAAAACTACACTGACTACTTGAAATCATTGTCCCTTTCTGGGTATCATACAGGCTACTAAGGGGTGATCTCTGCTTTGTGTTGAGAGCCTCAAGAGACCCTATCCTTTCAGCTTTACTGCCTATCCACAAGTCCAGTGGTGGCAGAAAACCCCACTCAAGAAATTTTAATATCATCTGTAACATAAGTAGAACATGTTAAAGAAATATAGCTTTATCATACAGAATATCACTTAATCTTCCTCTCCAGCATAAAGCAAAGTACTTCCCTTAATCTAGTCAAGCATAATCTGAATAAATGGATGGGAAACCACAAATTCACTCCTTGATTTAGTACTCTTGTCCCTTCTGGATAGGGGTAGCGTATAAGTGTTCACTGGTTTGGGTTATTCATAGTTCCATTTTTAAGTTTAAAAACCTCATGGGAATGCAAGACTAGGCTTCTAAAGATTCTCACAGCGAGCAGCCTAGTAAAAACCTATGAACATGTTTTTTGGGAGTTTAACAAGTTGCCATAGTTTATAAATGCACTGTATTTTGTCAGAAATTTTGAGAGTAAATGCTTATAACTTAGGAAATTATTCTTTTGAGTTGGGATATAGTATCTGAATTGCCTAGATATGGTAAGGCTTTATTGAGATTAATGCTGCTGGCTGCCATAAAAGTAGTTACTAGAAACTCTAAACCAACTGCAACAGAAGTACTGAATATCATAAAGAGTAAATCAGAATCAGAGGCAAGATCTTTAAGAAAGGAAATGAGCAAATCACTTAGAAATAAATTGAATTTTTGAGAATGATAAATGTAGATAAATGTTCAAAAGGAGAGCAATTTAAGGGAAGGCAGGAATTGAGCAATTTATGTGAATGAAAATTGTTAAAATGAAAAGTATAATGCATGAAAATAATGGAAATGTTGCTGTTTTCTTTTCTATTACTTTGTGTACCCGTGTCACTTTTAAAAAGGTCATGTGTAATTCAGATGTGTTTTGTAATGTTTATGTAGAAAAGGATGTGATATAATCCCAATCTGAGTTGCATTTTGAATACTTTAAAACAATTGAATTCAGTGAGTACCCAACGGAAATAACTCTTATTAATATAAAAGTAATGTTGTTTCTCAGTTTTACTTAAAATGAATGTTTATATTTAACTGAAGGGGGAATTATTTTGCATGCTGTCTGATGAAAGTCCATGTTTTCAAATTGCGCTATGTTGCTTTTAATAAATGGAATGTGAGAGTGAGGGAAGAAAGTGAGGAAAAAAAAAATAAGTAAATGTATAATGTATAGGGTTGCCACTGTTGTCCTTCCATTTCCTGACAAATAAGCCATGCCTCCTGCATAATGGAAACATACATCCTTGCTTCAGGGTAGCCACACCCAGAAGCACCAGTTTTTAAATGCCACATGCAGTGACTGCATGGGCAGTTTTAGATAATATGAATTCCAAGTTAAACTATTCTACCCACTGTCTACCATCACCGTGGCATTCACCCAACTGCTCCTGTTTTCCTCCCATCCTTGCCTCCTCATACTATCTAAAGTACTTTTGTTTTCTCACACTTTGTCTTTCTTGTTAACTTTTTTCCTTGCAATGCATCCTAACTGGGTACTATTAAAAAAATTACTTATACTGGGGGTCTGGGGGGGGGTCACTAAGCCCCAGAAGCTATGGAGGTTCTAAATGGTGTGAGGTGCATTTTAGAGCTTTAATCCACAACCTTTGGTCCAATGATGGCCATAACAAAAAATTCATAAGTTATTTTTTTTCTTTCAATGAAGAAATGTATTATGTTCAAGGTTTAATATTTAAGGCTGATGACACAGTAGTTACCACAAAACCGAGTACTAGTAGTAGTTATCCATAAACTGAGAATAGAATAAAATGCTTTTCAGGGCACATATATCATATCTGGAATTGACTGCCTTCTTCCCAACGCCCCAGAAAAAAATACTGATGTGTCAAATCGGAAAGAAAGTGAAAGGACAAATAAACTGTTGCTGACATATATGTACATAGTATATCTTCTCAGCCATAACTATGAAAGACAGACACCTTCTGTGTACTCTCTGAAGTCAAACTGATGAAAGTGACAGAACAAATAGAGCACAACAACATATTCAGCCTATTGCTGTCAGCTGTACACATACAGCATGCCTCATTTCTTCTACCTCAAGAAGATATTCACCTGTGTACAACTAATTTCAGTTGTGAAGAAAGAAAAAAAAATAACAGTTGCAGGAGTTCATTCCAACTTGTTCTTAAATAGTACACTGACCCTGGGCAAGCTATAGTGGCATTCTGTGCACTCCAGTGAGGTGTGAGTTTGAGGAAAGTTAAAAGAAATAATGGCCGCACTGTCCCTAGCCTTCACACACATTACAGTGACCTTCTTGCACACCTCTGAAGTTTGACTTTGAAGAAAATGAAAGAAATAATGACCAGAGTATCCCTAGCCATGCCATGACAAACAATAGCAATCTCTGTACCCTCCTCTGTGTGGGGCCAGTTGTAGACTAGGTGGGGTACCTACTAAACTTCTTGTGCAGCAAGGAACAGCTCCAAATAGCATTGAGGTTTTAGATGTTCTGTGATGCATTTTATGTCTTATTTTTTCACAACGCAAAATATTTTTGTATGCACCTGCAAATATTAATTTTAAACAAACACACATGGAAAACATGCTTTCTACTGGCAAATTGGAAGAGCATAATTCACCAATGAAATATCTTTGGGGTGTTGGAGGAAATAAGAGCACCTGAATAAAATCTAGAGAGAGACTAGGAGGATATGCAGACTCCACAGAGATGGAGGCACGGCCAAGAACTGGCAGGGAGGCAAAAACTGTGAGATGGCAAGAATACTCACTGTGCCAGTGTACCAGTGATGTATTCTTCTCCACACCTCAGGCCCTGACCACCAAAAATAGCTACTTACTGTGTGCAGTACTGGTGTTTGACAGTTAGGGAATATGGAAGACATTATGGCCAACTAGTTATTGTAATGTACACTGTGACACCCCCTCGCCTGACATGCACCAAACAATTATTGTGTTTACACTGCAATTAAATGCAGGTAGGAAATCCAAATGAAACAGTAACCATTTTAGAAAACATACTTCAGAAATGCGTTTACTCTAAGAATGATTCTAAATACCTTTTAAATATTCACCATAACTGGATTTCCTGACGAAGACCCTGATTTCCTGATTGTCAGGAAAATTTTCTGACAGATGGCAACCCTAATAATGAATGAAAAAGGACATGTGATGGAGACTAGACATTTGTTCTACAAATGCATATACTAGGCCTAGAAATGCATTCTTAGAGTTAATGAGACTAGTATTATTGAATGAAAGTAGTCTAGGTAGCAAGATTCACAAAAGAATATGGACTGGAAACACTGACTGAGGGAAGTTATTTAAATGCAGAGAGATATGTGTATGAGCAAGGATATTTGGTATAATTAAGATGTAAAAGATTCACACTGGAAGATCTTTTAAATCGATTGAAATCAATAAGTACCAATGAGAAAATAACTACTGTATTTCATTTTGTATGCTGTTTGGCTAAAGCCACATTTGTTACTAGGCTGGGAGAACTTCAGTCTGCATACTGACCTGTCTTCAGTGGTGTTTAAATGCACTTGCCTTCCTTCCTTGCCAAGCTGTGCTTGATTGCAAGAGGGTGAAGTCACTGTTTTTTCGATGGTTAAACCTGACTTTTTGAAAATAGCTGCAGCTTCCAAAATATCTAATAAAAATTAAAGGGGTATGTTTAAAATGTGCACTGGCTTCAAGACTGAAAAACCTGTAGAAATTAATGTACAAAGTGAAAGAAGGTAAATAACTTAGCTGTATAGCAACACAAGGACATTGGGGCAGCTTCAGAAGTAAAATGCTGCAGGCAAGTAAAATAAACATATCTGTAATTTATAGTAGGTGTTTCCCAACCTAAAAGTTTAAATTAGTGTTTGATTAGAAAGGACTGGAAGAAAGTTTATACTGTTGTTTTGTACAGAGTATTAACTCTATTGTCTTGAGAAGATATGTAGAGAGTTAACTTACTGTTCATTTCTTAGTTGGGAGGTAATTCTGTGTTGTAGTAAAAGATTGGGTTTAGTTTGGATAGTACTACACAAAAGTATATAAAGTGACGCTAAAAGTCATAGATACAGACTATGAAGGATAAATTTGTTGCAAGAAGATAATGAATACAAGTTAAACAAAATTATTGTAAGATTTACTATAGTGAATTCGAATTATTAGTTTGCAATATTAATGAATTGGTCGACAGGAAAAAAGGCCAAAATGCTGAGTAATTACAGTAGCAGCGCACATATAATGATTTTACAGGAAATTGACCGTAATCATAAAGAGCATGAACGTTTTGTAAAGAAGAGTTGGAATGAGAGTTTTTTTCTGTAATTCTTGGCTTTAGTTGATTATCACTGTTGAAGTGACACTCACACCCCATGTGTAACAATGGGCAACGGGGTTATGGATGGAAGGACAGCAGAAACAAGGAATCTTTACTGTTCTTTAAAAAGTTAGGGTTGGGACTTTCAGATTTGGAAACATGCCATTAGACCACACAACTTTAATATATTTGATTCAGGGCATGGTGGTTGAGATTCTTTAATGGAAATTGAGCTTGAAAATGTCATTGATGCAGAATAAATTACCTAAAATCTCTCTCTCTCTCTCTCTATATATATATATATATATATATATATATATATATATATATAATATAAGAGATAGATATAGGTTTTATAAGGTAGTCTGCAATACAAGGTATGAAATTACTGGTCCAATTATTATGATTTTTTTAACATAGTGAAAATAAAACAGTCTAGTCACTAGTTAATTGTTGATGTCAAATTGTGTTATGAATAATTAACTTGTGCATTTAACCATTTTTGTTTAAGGAGCAACGTTAAATCCTACTTTAGGATTAAGATTAGATGCAATAGTTGATTGTGACATTTGGATTTACATGATTATTCTATAATTATCATGACTTGTAACTGTCACCAAGCCCTGCTTCCAATCTGATATCTCTTACTTTTAATTGTGTTCTTTCCATGAGAATTATGAGTCCCTACTAGGAAACACTAGTAAGCCATTGTATATAATCACTTTGTTTTTATAATTGTTTGCTAACTTCTGTGTAATCTATGAAAGTTTGTCTATGTGGAGCTTTTCTCCCTGGGCCTCCGCTGAAAATGGACATGTATCCAGTCAGACTATCCCGGTAAACAAATGTAAAATAAATAAATAAAAATAACAATGAAAAGTTATTGAATGCTTTATTAATTAATATTGGCAAGATCAGAGAAGTATCCCTGCTGAAACAAGGCAGAAACAAGTTGCTGACAAAAACTCTCCAAATTACTCAAAACTTCTTCAGAACAGCAATTTATTGAATGCAAGCGCTTTAACAATGAAAAACATTGCTTCATCAGACATAAATAAAAAGTTATTGGATGATTCTTTTTTAAATATATGTGTGTGTGTGTGTATGTATGTATATATATATATATATATATATATATATATATATATATATATAGAGAGAGAGAGTAGAGTACTATAATTTATGTCTGATGAAGCAATGTTTTTCATTGTGAAAGCACTTACATTCAATAAATTGCTGTTCTGAAGAGGTTTTGAGTAATTCAGAGTTTTTCCTCAGCAACTTGTTCCTGCCTGGTTTCAGCATGGATATTTCTCTGGTTTTGGGGTTTTCGTTGCTTTTCTGTAGTATTTATCACTGGTTTGTGACTGTTTTTTCTAGTATTGGCAATTTATTGAAAGTTAAATAAGCACTAACTGTCTGACATGAGAGTAGTTTATTAGTACTGTATAAATGTATAACTATAAAATGGTTGTATCAGCAATCACTGCCAAAGTAACAAGTTGTACCATGCATGGTGTTTGCACATTATTTATTGCCACAATTTAAATTTTATATAACGATTTGTTCAGCAACAAAAATCTGTTTAGTCTTAACATGATTAAGTAGGTACTCCAGATGTAGATTTATTATATTTTTCCTTCAGACTGTTTATTCTTTTAGCTTCATTTATTTATTTATATATTATGCATTTGAACATAAGACCTGAGTATGCTTTGCAAATTTTAGAGGTATTTTAGAGAGTATGAAAAGTAAAAGGTCCTTTTTTTAAATAGGAAAAGAAAAAGATGATGCAGTTTCAGTATGTATCATAATTTGCAGACATGCTTCTGCTGTATAGTTATTTCTCTCATAAATTATTCAGAAACTGTTGCAATGCACTTTTCAAGTGTAGATACTTTAGGAAGACTGTGATACACTCAATATTTTGTTTTTCCCTACAGGAGAAACTTTGCCAGCAGAAGTACAATGTGTCCTGCATAATGATTATGCCCCAGTACCAAAGGCAAGGCTATGGAAGGTTTCTCATTGATTTTAGTAAGTAATGTTTTATGTTGTCTCAAAAAACAACAAGGTCTTCATTGTGCTGAACTATGAACTGCCTGCATCTGTATACATTTTGAATGCTTGTCTGCATGTATGTGGATACACTTGTATGTACAGACATGTGTGTTTATGTATATTGTACAGACACGTGTGTTTATGTATATTTTATATAATCACAATTACGGTTCACTTTGTTGATGTTTAGTGAAGTAAATATAAGTATGTTTTTGCAGTGTGCATGTAGTAATCCTGGGCTTGCATTGGAGAAGAGCGAGAAGGAGAATTTTAACTTTTCAGCACAGTCTTCGAGAGTTTTTGGAGTTGTGTGTGTGTGTGTGTGTGTGTGTGTGTGCAGCATTAGCATTAGCGTTGTTGCCTCACAGCAAGAGGTTCCCCCGTTCGATTCTCAGCTGGAGTGCGAGGAAGTGCCTTCTGTGTGGAGTCTGCATGTCCTACCCGCGGTTGGTTGGGTGTTCAAAAGACATGCGTAAATGGGCATGCCTTAGTTGAAGGTTGAACGTTGAGCTGGCACCTCGGCGTTTGTGAAGATCTACTGCCAATCATTAGCGGACCGGAGTTCCGCTGTGGCGACCCCTAACCAGGAAAAGCCGAAAAACAGCAACAACAAGAAGTTATAATTTAAGACCCTGGGTCTTTGTCTGACAATAGTCTTGTTCACTTCTACATTGAGCTACCATTAGTGAGGTCACCAGATGTGAGATTGACTCATTTCAGGGATTTAAAGAACATTTTTGTAGTGACTGGATTTCCTTGTTGAATTGGGTCCAAGTGGAGTGTAGTGTTGATGGTCCAGAGGAGCTATTGCGTTGTGTAATGATTTGATGACCACTACAGTTGACCAGTTAGTATTTATTCTTGTGCATCTGCCCCTCCTTTAATACTATGAAAAATTATTTTTATGGGATGGGGGGAGGATGAGGTGTAGAGTGGAAAAGATGAAGGTTTTCATAGGACATACTTAAGAGTGAATGACCATTATTTGGCATACCTTTCAGAAATATGTGAGAAGGCAATGTTCTTGACCACTGAGATTTCTGCTTCATTAAATTGTCCAGCCAAGGTTTTACAGTATGGTCAGCAGTCTCTTAAGCCTAGTCTGCCTACCTTATGGAGCTTTTTCCTTATCTCCTTGCATGAAGACGCAGTTTTTCACAAATAAGGTTGAAAAATTAGGCTGTCACTTCCTCTCACTGTTCTTTAGGACATTGTGAAGCTCAGATGTTGAAGTCTCCTGGATTTTTCAAAGGTAAGAGTTTAGCTG
The DNA here is from genome assembly GCF_019279795.1 of Protopterus annectens. Lineage (NCBI taxonomy): Eukaryota > Metazoa > Chordata > Ceratodontiformes > Protopteridae > Protopterus > Protopterus annectens. Next base: position 939,382,230 of record NC_056748.1, read on the forward strand.
TGTTGAATTTAAGGAGGCCTTGGTTGTAGTTTCTGTTCTACCTTAACTCTTGATTTTTCAAAGATAAGAGTTTAGCTGTGTTGAATTTAAGGAGACCATGGTTGTAGTTTCAGTTCTACCTTACCTCTTTACATCTATACCTTGAATGTATGAAACTTGATAACAACAAACTTGGCGGTCTTACATCCATGGACCTTCTTTTATTGTATTTTCCTTTTTACGTCTCCAAGATGCATCCTTGCTGTTGCAAATCAAGTTCTAGTCCCCACCTATAAGTAATATATCATGCTGAAAGCTACTTTTTCTCCACTGATTTTTTAAGATCCATAATAGCAGTTTTAGTGAAATATAAATATATGCCAGTGTAATCCTTCTCCCTTGCCAGTAGCCCCTTACTACCAGAAATCGACCATTACTATCCTTTTTTTTCTTCTTGTATCACTACTGGGGCTCCTCCATCAATTAGTATAAGTACTCCCCTTTTCCATTTTTCCATATAGTCTGCTGAATATCCATCCTGAAATCCTTCCTTTATCAAATTCTTTCTTTCTAAATGTGTCTCCTTTAGCATTGCTATTTGCACTCTACATTTCTTAATGTAATTCAATCTCTTACCTTTTTATTTATATTTGTGAAGGCCATTCACATTCCAAAATAATATATTTATTGTACCCTTTATGATAAGAAGTTACCACCTATTATATATGACAAATTATTTAAATGTATATTTCCAGCTTTTGTGTTACACAAAAACACTCTGTTGTGCGGCAGGTTGATCTCTTATACACTTGTTTATCTCCATTTGAACCTGTGTCACATTTTACAAGACTTTATATTTCTATGAAAACCCTTGAACAAAAAAAAAAAAAAAAAAACAGAACACCCCCAATAACCTATTAACTTGAAACAAACACACAAAACTATGTACATCTTCAAATAATGAAGTTTAACCCTCCTGATTGGAACAGTTATCCCAAATCAACAGCTGTATACACAGGCATTACTTAACTTAATATACATGCTAAGGTGTAAGCATGTTACAGCCTGTGATCCTACTTAAGACAAGAACAGACAGCAGTTACTTTATCTTCATTCCCATTCCAGATGTTTAGCCTTTAAAAAAGTGCTCTGGCTTTTATTAATTTCCCCTATAGTCACATTGTCTTCATGGAAGCAAGTACCAAATATACAGCTGCCCTCATCTATAAGCAAAACTTGCACTGAAGATTTATTTGCCAAATGAAAACATTTCATTACATTCACTGTCATCTTATTTACTTGCTTGTACAATAAACTTATTAAATTAAGCCAAAGGCCTTAATCCAGACATTAACCTATGCAAAAGTAAGAGGGAACATATCAGTTCTACATATATTATAATCTGTGCACTTTTACACCCCACTCCCACCTGAACAACTCAGTTTTGCAGCATATTAACTTAAACATGCTTTTGTCCAGCCTTTCTTCTCTTTTACATTGTAATGCCTACATTTCTTAAAACTAAAAAGGGCAGTTGTTTACATAAGTATATTTATCACATACAATAACTGGAAGTGCTATACTATATAACATGAAATTTATATAATGAAATGTTTTATGCAAATTCTGTTGAAAACAAAAATTGTTTTACTTGGTTGTTTTCTTATTATTTTTTTCATTTTTCTCTCTCCCTCCCCTCACTGTCCTTCACTGATGTGGGGCATATGCTTTTCAGACCCCAAATTTAACAACGAGTACAAAAGTCCACTCTCTTCACTTTTTCTTGTAAGGTAAATTTCATTAACCAGATGAAGGGATTGTTACATATTTTAAATTTGTCATATTTGATAAACTTGTAAGAATTTAGTAATATCTGCTCCTGAATGACATTAACCTGTCTTCAAAAATAAAAAAAAAACAAATCATTCCATTTTAATAAGAAGTAACAATTCTTCAGTTATTTTTTTCAAAACTATTAATAGTCTCACATCTTGATAGATTTTTATTCCTATTCATTTTAGTTGTTTTCCTTTCAAATTATATTTATATTTGTCTTTAAACTTACTATCTAGTAATTGATTTTACACTAAAGTTTCAGTTTTATTGTTTTTAAGTTTCATCAGCAATACTTGAACTTTTCAGTTTCCTCTATTTCTTCAACTGAATAATTCACATCTCCTATATTTAGTAAAATATCATCTGCAAAAGCAGTATTTTTGATTGATGGATTCTCGGTTAACAAAGATTCAGTTTTTTCATTGCTGCTTATACTATAAGCTATGGGTTTGATAACTAAAGCAAATGGTAGAAGGGACAAGGGACACCCTTGCTTTGTGCCTTTTTTCATAGGTGTGTACTAGGCTAATGGCCTTGGAGCCTTTACAAGCCTAGCCCATAGGATTACCCTGACATTGTGCCACCTGACCTTAGTTCCCAGTGCCTCTGTCGAGTAGAGCCACTGGAGTGATCCCCGGGGTGAATTTTCTATTTCCCATCCACTCATCAAGGTTTCTCTTGAAGAGGGCCAGTGAGGTGCTCTGCTTGACCTGTATGGGAAGTCTGTTGCATAGAATGGGCAGTCTCTGGGTTTTGAACCTGTCCCTCCAGCATGTTCTGTTGATTGTGGTAATAAGGTTGAGGTCTCTGGAGCATGTGTTGTGGAGGGATTGGGATTTCTTTAGATGTAGCATTTCTAACAGAGCAGGGTCAGACATGGCTTTGTAAGTCAAGCAGAGATTGTCTCTAAGTAGGTGATATGAGACAGAGAATAGTTGGAGTTTTTTTGAGTCTGTCCATATAGGACAAGTGTTTAAGGCCTAGGAACCTCTTTGTGAGGTACTTTTGCTGCCTCTCCAGTTGCAGGTGTCTAGTGAGGTACATGCCAAATGGGGTATTGTACTTGATTGGCCTAATGAGGGAAGAGTAGAGGGAGACAATGACCACTTTCTTCCTGGATGCAAAACCCTTAGTAATGAGATGTGCCACATAAAAGGACTTTCTGACCACAGTGACAATGTGGTGGTCAAAAGAGAGGTTGCTGTCAGCCTGTCTTCCCAGATCTGTTATAACGCCTTATGTGTTCAGTGGACTACCGTCAATGTGGTAATTCATGGGAACCGGGTTTTTCCCAAGGGGGATGACAACACATTTTTTGGCATTGAACTTAAGGCCATGGTTCTAACACTAGTCGTTGGTCTCGGGGAGACCTTTCTGCAGGATGTCAACATCACTTGAGTTAATTATAACTCCCAACTTGTAATTGTCTGCAAACTTTGTCAGGTAGAGTCCCTTCATGTTGGCCTGGACTTCAGAGAAGTAGATACCAAACAGGAAAGGACCCAGGACTGAACCCTGTGGGACTCCACTCGTGATTGGTTGACAGTCTGACTTGGAGTCTGCTACTTTCACACCGTGGGTTCTATCTGTGAGCCAGTTTTTAACCCACCTAGTGATATAGGGGTTGATGCCTAGCTTAGTGAGTTTTTCTATGATTCCTGAGTGGGGAATGGTATCAAAGGCCTTGGCCAGATCAAGGTAGGCTGTATGGAACCACCTTGCCTTCATCCACAGCGCTGGTGACTGACTCAAAGAAGTCGACCAAGTTGAGTAGGCATGATCTACCCTTCACAAAACCAAACTGTGTGGAATCCAGAGTTTGGAGATTCCCTATATCCTTGTTTATTAGGTCCGTGTTGATGCGTTCCATAGCTTTGCATGTCAGACTCAGGCTAATGGGGCAGTAGTTCCCAGGGTTTGTAGTCACTCCTCCTTTGTGGAGTGATGACTGTAGCAGTGTGCCATTTGGTAGGGAAAAAGCCTGAGGTCAGGCTGTGATTGAACACAGCACACAGGTGAGGTGCCAGTTCACTCTAGTTCATGTAGAACACAGCCAGGGATATTGTCAGGTATCATAGAAGCTGTATTCTTGGCTTTGGACAGTGCTGTTTTAACCTGTGCAGCAGTAATACTGGGTGTCTGGCAATCGACTGGTATTGTGATTGGTCCTTTGTGGGGGGGGGGTAAAGTTGGCACTGAATCTGTCGGCCAGTATATTGGCAATATCTGTTGGCTTGGTATAGGAGGTACCATTGTGCAGTAGTGCAGAGCAACTCTGGGTATTGCTGTGGAGATTCTTTATATAACTATAGAAGGCCTTGTTGGTTGTCTTTACTATCTGCTGCAATTCTGTTTACATAGCTAACTTTAGAGGATTAGATGAGGGATCTCAAATTTTGTTGAGGCTGATAAGAGAGTTTTTCCAGTCTTGGAACTTCACCTTATTCCACATCAATATCACAATAGTAAAACGCATAAAAGCAAATAATCCAACAAAAATGGCACAGGATACCTTCTCCTTGAAAAGAAACAGACACCAGGCAGGATAAGGTTATAAGCACTTTTGTTCCCTTTATTCACACTCAATGCAAATGGAACTTCATCAGATACAAAACCTTACACACACACACCCCTTTTTATATACAATTCAATTGATTAATCACAATCAATTAACTTAAATGAATTAATTGTGTGCTCTCAAGTTAAAAACACATTAATATGTTGTTTCTTTAAAATGTATAGCTGTGTATAATACATGAATAACTCTCCTATAAAAACACATATAATAAACATTTTATCTGTTAAGAAAATATATTTATAAATAAGTATACATATATTAGATACTAACTTAACTGCTTCTATGTTCAACCACTTAAACCATTTTTATCTAATCTCATCTGCCTTTAAATGAAGCAAGCTCCTTCGAGAAATCCTGTCATTGATACCAGGAAAAACTGTGGCATTCAACAAAACCTGCCAGTGTGTTTCCCTATATTCTAAAAAACAGGGCCAGTTACCCCCCCCCCCCCCTCCTGTCTACCTACCTTTTCCAATACACGGAAGTGGAATTTTTAAAAATCCTTACAGTTTATGCTGTGTCTAAATAAGGCATTTGTTTTGTCTTGTCTCTTAATTGCATAAATGTGTTGGTAAATTCGCTTTTTTAGTTTGTTTTCCGTTTTTCCTATATAATATGCACAGCATGATGGGCACAAGGCCACGTAGACAACTCCTTTTGTATTACAGTTATAATTCCCTGTCACTGGAATTATTCTATTATGACTAATGGGTGGGAGATTGGCCTAATGGTTAAGGTGTTTACCTTACAGACAGAAGGTGCAGGGTTTGATTCTCACAGGGGGTAACTGGCTAGGCTTAAAATGGCCTGAAAGGGCAGCTAGCCTAGTATTAACCTATGAACTCCTATGACCCTCTATTACTGTATTCCTGCATTCATATATGTACCTATATTCCCTGCAGCCATTGCATTTCCTCATATTACCTAATGGAATCCTATCTTTGTCTTTCTTTCTTTCAAATAAGTTCTTAATGTTGGGTCCTCTTCTGAAAACTATTTTTGGTTTATTACCCAGTTTTTCAGTTAATCCATATGCCCCAAAAAAACAATTCATTCATTTCCACCATTTTACGGACCTCTACACTATCCTCATTATATGTTAGCACACAGCAAGTAGTTACCTCTTCTGTCTTCTTAACATTCAACAAACTCTCAGGTTTTTTCAATAATGGGGGATAAAAATCTTCTCTCCTGCTTCTTGCATAACTCTTCTGTCCTTCTAGGACACTAGTTGGGTAACCCCTTATTCCCACACACAAAATGTGAAAGCCAAGCTGGGGGAGAGGGAAGTAAAATAGCAAATTGTATTGAACGCTGCTACCCCCCTGGATTAAATGAATATATTTCCACCAAACCTTTATTATGTACCTCAATTGGTTCTTTCCCTTTATATAACTGTAGAATTTTTAGCTTCCTAAATATATAATATTTACACATTATAAACTATATAGTTAATTTTTCAATATAGAAACATATGTCTTGTTAGGCATTTTTTAACGTATTGTCTTATATATTTTTATGTACTTTTTATATCTGTATATGGTATTACTGTACTTATTTTATTATATGAAATTTAAATCGTGATTTTAATTAGTTTTTAACTTCAATTTTATTAACCAAGTTTATTTGTATGGCTAATGAATTTTAGAATTTCTGAAAATTAATGTGGTTAATTGATGCTGGGATGTGATTGGAAGGTAGTTACTATTTAAACAGCAATGTATTAGGACAAGGTGTTCTGATGATGTCTACTGTATGTAGATGAAAGCACTCAACCTGAAGTTTATATTAAAGAAAGTGTGATGTTCATCGTGCATACAGCTGCAGTCATAACAGATGGGTTCTCCTGCCGTCAGGCGGGTCCTCGGTCGGCCGAATTCCAAAGTCTAGGTCCGGCGTTGGTTGTCGTCGCTTCTTCCCTGACTTCAGTGCGACAGGGGTATAAAGGAACCAGCCGACGCCATTTTCTTCAGTCTTTCTTGCCGCGCGGTGCCCGAAGCAGAAGCAGTTCGCAAGTGCCGGTCGGCCAGCTCCTGAGATTACGAAAATTTTGGAAACCGAAGTCTTTTAAAAGCTAAGTACCCCGTTGGGGAACCTTTTCTTGCCTCAGACCGATGTCAGACAAAGTTAATAATTGTATTTCTTGTGGGAAGCAAATACCGCATAAGGATTTCCATTCCCTCTGTATACCTTGTTTAGGCCCAGACCACGAGGTCTCGGCCTGTCGCTTTTGTGCTACATTCAACAAACGCACTATCAAGCGTCGGGCGGAGTTCACCCAGCATTATTTTGGAAAAGCATTTAACTATACCATGTCGTCGGATACCCCGACTCCGGTTTTGTCTACTCTACCGACACCACGCCAAAGCCGACTACATGTGGTCCGGTTCTCAGTGAGGCGCCTACGCAGCCCCTGCCTACCGATGACCTGTCTTTGACGGTGTCTCCTGTACCCGAGGTCGCAGGCTCCTCGGCCCACACCCCGACTACAGATACCGAAGCCACTCTTGGCGCTGAAACTCATAATGTGGACAGGTCCACCTCCACTCAAGGTGTCTTCAGACCTTCCTCTTCTTTCTCCATCAAAGCTTTCACAAAGTCGAAAACAACCATGCACTCTGAGACCAGCTACTCAGGGCCCATCTCCAGGCCCCATGCCTAAGAAACAGATGCTTAAAATGGCTGAGGATTTAATTACTCTTATCAGAGGTTCTCAGCCCCCTCCAGACAAAAGGCCTAGGGTGGAGGAAGATTCCCCCTCCTCTGATCAGGGCTCCATTACTTCAGAGCACTCTGATGATCAGGAACATTCTTACTCCCCTTTTGAAGACTCTGATGCGGAGTAGTCCATCCCTTCTGTATCTCCCCCTGAGGATTACTCATTTGGGGAAACTTTGCATACATTAAGGGAACACTTCCACTGGGAAGGCCAGGATTACTCTGATTCCAAGAAAAGGCTCAGGGAATTTCTCTTGCTTCCTCAGCACAGGCCTCTGGCTATACCTCCTGTCTTGGACATACTAGATGATGTTTACTCAGAGGCCTGCCTTAACCCGGACTCTCTACCTCCAGCTCCTGTTAAGCCTGACAGGTACTACAGGGTTCCTGACTCACACCAATTTCTATACAAAAGCCATGCTGCTGACCCAGAAACCATCTCACAGGGCCCCAAGGGTGTTAAGGCATCCATTGCTAAAAATCCATTGCCTTCCGAGAGAGATTCCAGATCCTTAGAAAGGTGGGGAAAAAAGGTATATACCTCGGCTACCTTATCCATGAGGGCCTTAAACTGTCAGTTTCATATGCTAAAATATCAACAGTTTTTGTTATCAGAATTGAAAAGTAAAATGTCACAGCCTGAACAACCAGACTTGAAGGAGTTGCAGGATTTGATGCATAGTACAGAACAAGTGGGTAAGCATACCTTACAATGTGGTTTTGATGCTCTAGAGGCCTCATGCAGAGCTGCTGTTACAGGATCAGTCATACGCAGGGATGCCTGGCTCAAGGAACAAGCCCTGCCTGATCATGTCAAAGCTAAATTACTAGACGCCCCTCTTCAAAAGGATGTACTATTTGGTGCTAATGCTGAGGAGGTATTAAGGAAAATGGAGGAAAAGGCTAAATCAATGCAAACAGTGAAAGAATTTCTACAGGTTCAACCCCCACGTTTTAGTAGAAATTGGCCTTCAAAAAACTGGTCCTTTCCTGCCACAGACAGACCCCAAAGAGGCAGATACAGGCACCCGAGGGGCAGAGGGCAATCCCAAGGATCGTATAGAGGCAGACAATGGCAAGCTCCTACACAAAGAGGTGGTGAGGACAGCTCGCAATCTTTCAGAAAGCAAACCCAATGACTTTCCCCTTTGCATGCCAACCAGGTCTCAAATGGCAGCCCCCTTAGGAGGAAAGCTGTCATTATTTTCAAAAAATTGGCATATTGTCACAAAAGACAAATGGATACTGGACATTATAAACAGAGGCTACAGATTTCATTTTCACACCCTTCCAAAAATGAGAGGCATGCCAAACCTGCCACACAATCAAAGGGCAGAGGCACAAAGGCAAATTACAAAGCTCATAGACATGAAAGCTATTCAAGAGGTACCTACGCACGAACAAGGTCAAGGTTTTTATTCCAGGCTATTCCTGGTACCAAGGAAGGGAAAAGATTGGAGACCTATTTTGGACCTGTCCATCCTAAACACATTTCTACTGCACCAAAATTCAAGATGCTCACTCTACAGCAACTTCTTCCCATGCTGGGCAAGGAGTCTTGGCTGGTTACATTGGACCTCAAGGAGGCATACCTGCATGTCCCAATCAGACAAAATTGCAGAAGATACCTCAGATTTCTTGCAGGTTCAATTCATTATCAATTCTCTGCATTGACCTTTGGCTTATCTACTGCGCCCAGAGTATTCACGAAATGCCTGGCATCAGTAATTGCCTTCTGCAGACTTCAAGGGATACAAATATACCCTTATTTGGACGACTGCCTGATCCAAGCGGACAGCAAGAACATACTTCTGAAACATCTGGCTTATGTAATAATGTTGTTGAGCTCTCTGGGATACACAGTCAACAAAAAGAAATCAAGACTAATACCCTCTCAGAAGATAATTTTCCTGGGTGCCAACTTGGATACAAACACCCAGATGGCCTACCTCACGCCAGAGAAGCAGGGCAGCTAACTCAATATTTCACAGCACTAGCAAATTGCACCAGGCTTACTGCAAGGAAATTCCTGCAGGCTCTGGGATTCATGGCATCTTGCATTTTACTAATCCCATGTGCAAAGCTGCATATGAGGAAACTTCAATGGTACCTAAAAAACATATGGTCACAACACAGCCACAGTTTGGAAACAATAATACCACTAATTCCATGTCTGCAAAAGGAATTTCTGTGGTGGGCTCAAGCTTGCCAAACAAACACAGGCCTTCCATTCAGCAAGCCTCAAGCAAACCAAGTCATCACAACAGACGCCTCAGACTACGCCTGGGGGGCGCACATGGCAGATCGGTGCATTCAGGGCAAATGGTCCCAAAAAGAAAAGCACCTTCACATCAATCAAAAGGAAATGCTAGCAGTAATAAATGCTATTATAGCTTTCAAGGACCTTCTGCAACCAGTACAACTACTGATAAGAACAGACAACACCACAGTTATGTGGTACATAAACAAGCAGGGAGGAACACATTCCTACCCCCTATGCAGACTGACCATGTCACTTTGGAACATGGCCATGGACTTACAACTCGTACTACAAGCACAGTACTTGCCAGGCAAGGAAAACACGCTGGCAGACAACCTAAGCAGAAATATGACAGATCCACACGAATGGAAGTTGCATCCAAAAGTCTTTACAGAAATAATCCAGGCATGGGGAAGGCCAGACATAGATCTATTTGCTTCCCACAAAGATCACCAATTGAAAAAGTTTTGCTCAAGGATTTTCCACCCAAAGGCCTGGAGAGTGGACGCTCTCTCTTTTTGTTGGACATCAATGACAGTTTATGCCTTTCCACCTCTTCCTCTGCTGCCCAAAGTTCTACTGAAAACCAGAGCAGACAGACCAAAGATGATCCTCATTGCTCCGGACAGGCCAAGACAACACTGGTACCCACTCCTGAGGAGCCTGACGCATTCACCACCATGGACACTGCCTCTAATGCCACTTCTCTTGACTCAACACAGCTTCAAAACTCTTCACAGCCAGCTAAAGACACTCAATCTAGCTGCATGGAAGATCCCTTATCATCACAACAAACCCTTCTTTCCAAGGAGGTTCAGGATGTCATTTTGGAGGCCAGAAGTCCGTCAACTAGAAAAGCTTACTCCGCAAAATGGAAGCGGTTTTGCACCTGGAATGAGAAAAGGGGTCAGGATCCTGTGAAACTGAATTTACCTCAAATACTACAGTACTTAACTGAGCTGTTAGGCAGTGGACTTTCATTCTCCTCCATCAAAATCCATGCCTCAGCCATTTCTGCAGAATACAACACTGACCCACCCTTATTCTCACACCCTCTCTTAAGGCAGTTCCTCAGAGGGGCTAAGAATCTAAGACCACCAAGAAAACAGCCAATACCTGCTTGGGATCTCAGTTTCATTCTGGAAAAACTGACCTTGCCTCCCTTTGAACCAGCTTCCTCATCAGATTTGCAATATCTGTCCTGGAAAACAGCTTTCCTTCTGGCAATTACCTCAGCTCGTAGAGTTTCAGAACTACAAGCATTCATGGCTGTGCAGCCTTTCATCATCTTCCATCAGGACAGAGTTTCCTTGCGAACCAACCCGTCCTTTATGCCTAAAGTGGTATCCAAGGTAGCTTTGAATCAGGCCATACATCTACCTACCTTCTATCCTAATCCTCAAAACAAAGGGGAGAGACTACTACACTCCCTGGATATCCACAGACAGCTACGTTATTATCTGGACAGAACAAAGCCTTTCAGAAAATCAGACCAGCTCTTTGTGTCCTATGCTGTAGGAGCTCAAGGAAAGACAATTTCGAAACAGACAATCTCTAAATGGATAGCCCACTGCATACGCTTTTGCTATTCCTTTCATGGCAAGACTGTACCTACAGGCATCCGATCTCACTCTACAAGGGCCACTGCCACCTCTGCAGCCTTTCTCAGAGGAGTCCCTACCAAAGATATTATGGAAGCAGCCACTTGGAGTTCTGTACATACCTTCTCCAAGCACTACCACCTACCATTATACTCCAAAACTAGGGCAGGCTTTGCCACTGCAGTCTTGCAAGGCATCCTGGCTCCTCCGAGTACCACCTAGTGCCTACCACCCCTTTCTTAGCTTTGGGATTCTACCCATCTGTTATGACTGCAGCTGTATGCACGATGAACATAGTACAGTTTTGTACCTACCATAAATGTAGATGTTCGAGTGCTAATACAGCTGCAGTCCAGGTTTCCCTCCCTCCTTCCCCTCTTGGGACAATCCTAATGGCTAACACCTCCTCATGCAACATGATTAGGGTATTCTTTTATGGTGTATTTGCTTGCACTACTGGTTTTTTGATTTTATTGCATTGCATTATGGCATATAATTATGTTTTGCCTTCCTTCTGGGGGCACCTGACATCTGGGGCAAGAAAAACTGAAGAAAATGGTGTCGGCTGGTTCCTTTATACCCCTGTCACACTGAAGTCAGGGAAGAAGCGACAACAACCGACGCCGGACCTAGACTTTGGAATTCGGCCGACCCAGGACCCGCCTGATGGCAGGAGAACCCATCTGTTATGACTGCAGCTGTATTAGCACTCGAACATCTACATTTATGGTAGGTACAAAACTGTACTTTTTTTGACCCAGCCTTGGTGTGACTTTGTGGGACCTGACACAGCTCTTTCACCAGTGAATCTATTTTTGCATTTTGTTTGGAACCCCTTATTCCCAGCATAGTCTTTAACTCTACCATTTGTTTTTTAAACCTGTTGTCATCTGTTGTTAGTCTTGATAGTCTAATCATTTGGCCCTTTACCAAATTTCTTTTTTGCCAAAAGGGGTGGTCACTCTCAAAGTACAGATGACTATTCAAGTGGGTGGGCTTCCTATAATTTACATGATTCATAACATCCATCCCTTCTATTTTTGTATAGGTGGATGTCCAGATGATTAACTGCTTCTTTCTCAATTTTACTGGTAAAGCTCAAAAAATCAGTAGTGGCATTGATATAGTTCAAAAAATCATCTGCCTCATCAAGCCCCCCTTCACATAATATTAGAATATTGTCCAAAAGTCTATAATATCTAAAGATATTTTTTCTGAACATTGAATTTAACACAAATTTGATTTCCCATACCAAAGAACGATATTGGCAAATATTCGGGCTGCTGCTGCACCCATTGCTACCCCTTGGGTTTGCTTGAAATGTTCCCCCTGATACCACACAAAATTATTTTTCAGAGCCAATTCCATGAGGGTAGCTAAAACATACCCCATATCCCTTGAAAATCTAGTTCCTTCCCTTAGTGCTTCCTGGAAATATTCCATTCCTTCTTCATGTGGGATACAAAGAAAAAGGTCCTTAATATCAATAATCAAGAAAATACCTTCTTTCTTGAACACATTCTTTGCCATGCACTGCAATAAATGCCAAGAGTCCTTCAAGACATGTTTTTTATCCTCAAAAAATTATTTTAAATAGAAATCTAACATTTTTGCTAAAGGTTCTGTTTTACTCCCACCTCTGCCACTATGGGTCTCATCGCGGTGGATCCCCTAATGATTTATGAATTTTGGGGATCCCAAAGGAAGGCTGGGATTACAAGATTGTTCACTTTTAAGTATCTCACCTCATCTTCATTGAAGGTATATTCCTGGAAGAGTTCTTCCAAAATCATGTCTAATCTAGCATTAAAGATGTTAACCTCATTCAGTGATGCACTAAAGTAGGAATGGTCATTCAAATATTTCATTGTTCCTTTACAACTACCCCTCCCCCCTTATTGGGCTTCATGATTCTTACTTCTTGGTTCCTCATTAACTCTGTTAATGCCTGTTGTTCCTCTTTTGTTGCATTTTGGTTAATCCGTATAGTCTTATTCCCTATTAAATTCCTGTATTCTATTTCGTTCACTGTTTCGAAAAGGGGCACTGGTGGTAATAGGGGAGTTTATAAGTACTTTTTCTTTTTAGGGTTACTGTAGTTGCATCATTCTCCTTCCCATTCTGCATTGCCAACTTTAAATTTACGGCCCTTGCAAACATCTTCAAATCTAAAATGGTATTAACCATATAATTCTGTTTCTTAGGGATAAAACTAAACCCTTTTACAAATAGTTCTGCATGGGTGTTCTTTAATATGATTCCACTGTAGTTATAAATCTTAAGGCCCTTATATTCCAGAATACAAACATTTCCATTTTCATTATTGTAATTACTGTTCCCTGTATTATTACTATTGTCATTATACATAGCTTCAATAGGGACATTATTAAACTCAAAATCATGCTGTAAAAATATATCATTTCCTTCACTGGTTATGCTCAATACACCTAGATTTTGTTTGTTCCCCAAAGATTCATCACAGTATATCTCGTGTAATTTCAACACAATGCTTTTCCATGTTTGCATCAAAATCATTATACAGTTAAAACATGCTTCATTAGATAAATCATTACATTCTGCAGCATACTGTAACAATGAGGCATTATTGTTTATAGTATTCAGTCCATTTCCAATGTCCCAAGTATCAGCAACAGGCTCTTGAAACACCCTAGTACAAGGAAAGTCAGTATAACACTCAGTGCTGTCATTTCCACCAAACACAGGTGACCATTCATTTGTTTTTTTCTGGATTCTTGTATAATCGGTCTTCCCCACAAATTTATCACAAACAGTCTTATGCATCACCTCAGTACTGGAACAGTTAGAAAAATACTTCCAAGTTGTCATTAACAACAAACTGAGATGGCCTTACCATTGGTAGAATGGTTGTGGTGGTGGTGGTGGTCTCACCTTCCTTCTATTTTGGCCCCCTTTTTGCCCATGGTAGTCTCTTCAATACTGTTTTTTTTGTTGTTGTTGTTTCTGGGTGTCCAGGAACCATACTTGCTTTTCAGCCATGCAGACCTCCTTGGCAGTGGTCAAAAATCCTGCTCTAAACCAGTCCTTTGCTCACCAGTTCGTCAGCCTCATCTCCTGGCAAAATTTCCACAACTTTTTCATCCATTTCTACAAATGAAACTCTTGGCCGACCACCTGCACCTGGAATCGGGTATGCCCTCTTCTGCTCTTATTCTTCCTGGTCTCTATTCAGCTTCTTCTCTTTTTTTCTTTTTAATGTTATTTTCGTGCTGCTCAACCCTCAGGAAGATGGTGGAATAAACCCCTTTATTTGTCTCAAAGAGGCTATCAGCAGTTATTTCTCTTTGTAATGTCACAGTTTCATCTTTCAAACTGCACATTATTGTAGCATTGTCTTTAATTAGTAACCACATAAAGTCAATGCCTGTCTTTTCAAACAGTTCTAAAAGTTCCCGGTGTAGGACCAAACCACTCTGAATGTTATTAGGGAACTTACACATTCTTAGCCCCTTCGGTACTCTTCCCAGGCATATACAGTCTTCGAAAAACATATTGTCAAGCTGTAATCCCCTGAATTTTTTCAGGGTTTTTTCCAATTTGTAGATTTTATGCTTGTAATTGGAAACAGGATCATCACCTTTTCTTGGCTGGCCCCCGAATCCATCCCACGATGGTATTGGTTCCTTGTTCAGCCAGGAGAGGAATTCTCCATCACCCATTGGTTGCAAGCCTTTTCCATTCACTTCGCCTACACCAGTGGCATTCGCATCTCTCCATACTGCCCCCGCGTAGGATGTTCTAGCTTCCTGCAGCTCACCGGGAGACTTTTCAACGGCAGTACAGTTATTAACATTCATTTCTTTAGCAGTATGAATTTCTTTTGCTCTACCGGAGCATACTAAATCAACTTTAGTATTAATTTGGGATATTAAAGCCAAAGACTTACACTGTCATCATTGCTAATATTGTCCACAGACTTATCCATTGCCAGGAACTTGTCAGCAAACACTGGTCAATCTATGATTCACTAAAAATACTTGCTTGTAGTTTCTCTCTTCAGAGCCAACTTCCAAAAAAGTGTCAAAGTCTTTCCTTGATCAAGTATCTGTGTACCGATGTACACCAATATCACAATACTAAAACACATGAAAGCAAATCCAACAAAAATGTCACAGGATATCTTCTCCTTGAAAAGAAACAGACACCAGGCAGGATAAGGTTATAAGCGCTTTCATTCCCTTTATTCACACTCAATACAAACGGAACCTCATCAGATATAGAACTTTACACACACACCCCCTTTTTTATATGCAATTCAATTGATTAATCACAATCAGTTAACTTAAATGAATTAATTAGTTAAGTGTGCTCTCAAGTTAAAAACACATTAATATGTTCTTTCTTTAAAAATATATAGCTGTGTATAATACATGAATAATTCTCCTATAAAAACACATATAATAAACATTTCAGTTATTAATAAAATATATTTAGAAATAACAATACATATATTAGATACTAACTTAATTGCTTCTATGTTCAACCACTTAAGCCATTTTTATCTAATCTCATCTGCCTTTAAATGAAGCAAGCTCCTTAGAGAAATCCTGTCATTGACACCAGGAAAAACTGTGGCATTCAACAAAACCTGCCAGTGTGTTTCCCTATATTGTAAGAAACAGAGCCAATTACCCCCACTCCTGTCTACCTACCTTTTCCAATACACACAAGAGGAATGTTTTAAAATCCTTACAGTTTATGCTGTGTCTAAAGGCATTTGTTTTGTCTTGTCTCTTAATTGCATAAATGTGTTGGTAAATTCGCTTTTTTAACTTGTTTACCGTTTTTCCTATACAATATGCACAGCATGACTGGCACAAGGCCACGTAGACAACTCATTTTGTATTACAGTTATAATTCCCTGTCACTGGAATTATTCTATTGTGACACTCTATCACTATATTCCTGCATTCATAGATGTACTTACATTCCCTGCAGCAATTGCATTTCTTCATATTACCTAATGGAATCCTATCTTTGTCTTTCTTCCTTTCAAATAAGTTCTTAATGTTGGGTCCTCTTCTGAAAACTATTTTCGGTTTATTACCCAGTTTTTCAGTTAATCCATATGCCCCAAAAACACAATTCCAGTTCTTTTCCACCATTTTACGGACCTCTACACTAACCTCATATGTTAGCACACAGCAAATAGTTACCTCTTCTGTCTTAACATTCAACAAACTGTTTTTTTTAATAATGGGGGATAAAAGTCTTCTCTCCTGCTTGTTACAGAACTCTCCTGTCCCTCTAGGAAACTAGTTGGGTAACCCCTTATTCCCAGCATAGTCTTTAACTCTACCATTTGTTCTTTAAACCTGTTGTCATCTGTTAGTCTTGATATTCTAATCATTTGGCCCTTTACCAAATTTCTTTTTAACCAAAAGGGGTGGTCACTCTCAAAGTGCAGATAACTATTCGAGTGTGTAGGCTTCCTATGTATACACGAGTCATAACATCCATCCCTTCTATTTTTGTATAGGTGGATGTCCAGATAATTAACTGCTTCTTTCTCAGTTTTACTGGTAAAGCTCAAAAAAATCAGTAGTGGCATTGATAGTTCAAAAAATCATCTGGCTCATCAAGCCCCCCTTTCCATAATATTAGAATATCGCCCAAAAATCTATAATATCTAAAGATATTTTTCCTGAACATTGAATTAAACACGCATTTGGTTTCCCAATACCAAAGAATGATATTAGCAAATATTGGGGCTACTGCTGCACCCATTGCTACCCCTCAGGTTTGCTTGAAATGTTCCCCCTGAAACTACACAAAATTATTTTTCAGAACCAATTCCGTGAGGGTAGCTAAGACATGCACCATATCCCTTGAAAACCTAGTTCCTTCCCTTAGTGCTTCCTGGAAATATTCCATTCCTTCTTCATGTGGGATACAAAGAAAATGGTACTTAATATCAATAATCAAGAAAATAGTTTCTTCCTTGAACTCATTCTTTGCCGTGCACTGCAATCAGTCTCATCGGTGGATCCCCTAATGATTTATGAATTTTGGGGATCCCAAAGAAGGCTGGGGTTACAGGATTGTTCACCTTTAAGTATCTCACCTCATCTTCACTGAAAGTATATTCCTGGAAGAGTTCTTCCAAAGTCATGTCTAATCCAGCATTAAAGATGTTAACCTCATTCAGTGATGCTGCACTAAAGTAGGAACTGTCATTCAAATATTTCATCATTCTGGTGTTCCATTATAACTACCCCTCCCCCCTTATTGGGCTTCATGATTCTTACTTCTTGGTTCCTCATTAACTCTGTTAATGCCTGTTGTTCCTCTTTTGTTAAATTTTGGTTAATCCATCTAGTCTTATTCCCTATTAAATTCCTTTATTCTATTTCATTCAATCTTTTGAAAAGGGCCACTGGTGGTAATGGGTGGGGGGTGGGGTTATAAGTACTTTTTCTTTTTAGGGTTACTCTACTTCCCATTCTCATTACCAACTTTAAATTTATGGCCCTTGCAAACATCTTCAATCTAAAATGGTATTAACCATATAATTCTGTTTCTGAGGGACAAAACTAAACCCTTTTACAAATAGTTCTGCATTGGTGTTATTTAATATGATTCCACTGTAGTTATAAATCTTAAGGCCCGTATATTCCAGAATACAAACATTTCCATTTTCATTATTGTAATTACTGTGTCCCTGTATTATTACTATTGTCATTATACATAGCTTCAATAGGGACATTATTAAACTCAAAATCATGCTGTAAAAATGTCCATTTTCTTCATTGGTTATGCTCAATACACCTAGATTTTGTTTGTTCCCTAAAGATTCATCACAGTATATCTCATGTAATTTCAACACAATGCTTTTCCATGTTTGCATCAAAATCATTATACAGTTCCTTAAGACATGCTTCGTTAGATAAATCTTTACATTCTACAGCATACTGTAACAATGAGGCATTATTGCTAAAACTTTCATTTACAGTATTCAGTCCATTTCCAATGTCCCAAGTATTAGCAACAGGCTCTTGAAACACCTCAGTACAAGGAAAGTCAGTATAACACTCAGTGCTGTCATTTCCACCAAACACGGGTGACCATTAATTTGTTTTATTCTGGATTATTGTATAATCTGTCTTCCCTTCTTGTTAAGGCTGATAAGGGAGTTTTTCAAGTCTTGGGACTTCACCTTATTCCGCATCAGTTTCCTCCTAATGTTGTAGAGTTTGTTTATGGCAAGGGACCACCAGATTGGCTTCCTTTTTTGGAGGAGAGAGTCTTGGTTCTATTGGGTATGATGAGATCCATGCATTTGTGTACGTGTTTGTATAGTGCATTATTGTATTGTACATTATTCTGCAGTCATGCAACCATTCTCCAATTGCATGGGTGCCGTGAAGTTAGCCACCTCTGTTTTTAGGAGCCCAAAGTTAGCTTTGGAGAAGTTTTTCATGGTGGTTACCTTTGCGGGGGGGGGGGGTAGGAGGGATGTGGATTTCCAAAGTGATTAGTTTGTGGTCAGATCTAACCAGGGAGGAGTTGACTATTGATGTAGAGCAATGGTCCTCCATGTTCGTAATGACCAGGTTAAGGATGTTGCTACCTCTAGTGGAGGTAAGAATGAGTTGGTCCTGGGCATTGGAATCAATGAATTCCAGGAAACGTTGAGCAAGTGTATTGGTACATGATTAGTTTTCCCAGTTAATAGAGGGGTAGTTGAAGTCACCCAGTATGTGAGAGTGTTAAGCTGGACCCTTATATTCTACAGGGTGCTTAGGAACTTGGAGTGTGAGTTTTGGGACATGGTTGAGGACCTATAGCAGGCTACGACCTGAGTCGCTGTCTTACCCAATGTTAGCTGCACCTGAAGTATCTCAGATACATTATGTTGGGCTACCAGTCTGGAGGTGTGCGCATCCTTTATGAATATGGAAACACCACCACCTTTGGAGTTCGGTCCAAGTTCTGGGGCCAAAAGGTGTGGAATAAGTTATAGCCTGGTAGTGCAGCAGTGCTTTCTGCTGCCTTGAACCAGGTCTCTGTTACAGCGCAAATATCGATGTTCTCCATTTAAAGTGAATCCTTGAGAAATATAAGATCCTTAATACATATACAGTTTTTAAATATTCCAGTAAATTGTTCTGGAAATGCAAATACTTAAGTTTTAAACAAGTAGTTCCAGTGTACAGAATCAGAAGTTGTGTCGATATCTAAGCTAATTAGGGACAGTTTCTTGTTCATTCCTTTTGCTAAATCTAAAATAGTTACTACCTATTTTTGTATTATCATTCATTACTCTATTGACTATAAATCCTGTTTGATCTTTATTATTTAATTCACCTACTATAACTCTTAATCCTGTAGAGAAGATGGAAGTAAATATTTTATATTCTACATTTTGTAATAAAA
Source organism: Protopterus annectens (assembly GCF_019279795.1). NCBI lineage: Eukaryota > Metazoa > Chordata > Ceratodontiformes > Protopteridae > Protopterus > Protopterus annectens. The sequence goes on from NC_056748.1 coordinate 939,401,617, forward strand.
CAGGTCTATATGAAGAAACTGGGTCTATGTTTAGAGGTTGAATGAATCTTTCATCGGATGGCTAAACATTAAACCCTATCCATCAAACTTTCAATCATCAAACGTTCATTTCAGTGAACATGCGAGATGGGGAAAGTAACTAGCTGTCCAGTATTTCCCCGTCTCACACACTGCAGTATTTCAAACCCACCCAGGTGGGGTCTTCATACCCCACACCCCACCTAACTGTATATACCAACTCCGAGATCGCACTACAGTAGGAAAGAGGCCTTTGAAATACTGTGGTGTGAGAGACTGGGAAATGTTGGCCAGCTAATTAATTTCCCCATCTCACACGCTCACTGAAATAAACGTTCAGTGAATATGATGTGATCTTTAGCCATTCGATGAAAGCTTCATTCGACAGAACTTAGACCCGAAGAAACTAACTTATTATCCTTTCCCTGTTTAAGTATAGGTGGGATTACAGAAAATTTCCATAAGGGAGGAATTATTTTGCCACTCTGAATTATCCTGAAAGTGTCACTCATTGATTCTAAAATACTTAATGAGAGCAGACTATATAATTCCCTACTTAAACTATCTAACCCTTTTTTTTAAACTTTTTTAACTTCTGTTAGGGTAATAGGCTTATTCAACAGAAATATTTGTTGGTCATTAAGTTTATTAGTAACATTTTTCTTTAAATACTTGTCAATTTAGTAATCATCAGGATTATTTTTATCAAGATCTTCATGGAATCTTTTAAAAATATTAAGCATTTCCTCTGTCTGAAGTAAGCTTAATAGTGTGAGAATTTCAGATATTATTTTGTACACTTTTGTTTAACATCTTACTTCTGTTAGCTAATCCGTGAAGATGTTTTGAAGTAATTGCATAACTGTGCTTTTAATTTTTTATAAAGCTATCTCCACTTTGTGTTAAAACTGTTTTTTGTCATTAATGTTTTAATGACTTCATTATTATCCAAGTTCTTTGTTTGTAGTTCAAACCTCTCTTTGTTTCATCTTGTATTTCTAACCACTCTTTATCCTACTCTTAAATTTTATTACTAGCCCATTTTCCCATTCTTTCTTTAATATGCATTTTAAGGAGTCTCATAGTATGACGTTACTATAATCCTATAGGATCCTATATCATAATGCACTAAGAAATAGTTTTAAAATAATTCACTTTATTAAGTAAATCTTTAGAGGCATAAATCCTTTCAGTCCTAGTTTGCATCCCATGTGCATAAGAATAATGTGAAAAACAATGACTTATCTTCTGTTTTACTATTAAAACAACTAAATTACTTTTACTAATCCATCCGTTTAGTGCTTTAGCTGATGCCCGAATTTTAGCTTTCTTCTATTCACTTGTGTCTTCTATGCTTAACATGCAGTTTATTCCCCGGTAGAATTAAACTACCCTTCCAATGACTTTGTAGTACGTTTAAGTGCTTCTTAGCCACTCTTACACCTTTTCCAGGGATCCATTAAATTAGATAGTGTATAGAGTGTGCCATTATATTTGATTGTTACAAATGTATACATTTCTATAGATCATTAATGAATTTCATGACCTTAGGCATTGTAGTAGATTTTCCCTAAAGAATAGCTGTTACTCTCTTTTTGTTAAAAGAAGAAAGTAACATTTTGTAACCTAAGTTATTTAAATGTTGTGTATCTTTATGTATCAAGTGAATCTATTGCAAGAATGTAACGTCTCCTCTGTTTTAGATAGCTCATTAATGATTTCCTTTTGTTGCCATTATTTAATCCATTTACATTAATATATCATAGATTAAAACTATCCATACTGTGTATTTAAATCAGTTTTTTTAAAAAAGATAATATGACACGCATCCACCATATTGATTTAATGGGTCTGTGTCAAAGCATCAAACAATCTATTCTCCAAACTGCTATTCATTGAGACCCTGGGTTGAACATTTCATTTAGTGAATGCTAATTTTGCCGAGTTTCACATCGTCAAATTGCCATAGTTGCCAATATTGTAGACAGTACATACTACCCAGTGAGTAAGAAAAGTAAACAGCAAAGAACAGTTATCCGCACACACCACAAAAACTGCTTTTGCAAGAGGCAAGCTCCCCTACACCCCCTGCTGGTTATATATACCAACTCTGAGATTACATTACAGTGGGGAAAAGGGCAAATTTCCTGATCCCTAGTGTAATGTGATGTCAGTCAGAACGATGAAGCAGTGTTTGTGATGTGTGCGGATGATTGGTCTTTTCTGTTTATTTATCTTATTTACCAAGTATTATAATGTCTGTGATGTTGGCCAACTGTGGCAATTTGTTGATGTGAAATTAGCATTTGCTGAATGAAATGTTCACTCCTGTGGTCTCGATGAATAGCAGTTCATGGAAGAGAACGTTCAAAGCTTTGACATAGATCCAATTTAATTGTATATGAGAATAATGCATTCCTCCAACGTTGTCTTAACATTCCACATTTTTTGAATTCTTCCTTTTTACAGCTAAACTACTGAAACTCATAAGTAACAATAACAAAAACAAAAGCAAGTCTACAATTGTAACTGTATACATTACTAACAAAATGCAACCTACCATGGATACCAAAGTTCCTAGTTTGCCTATCAAATAGACTACTGTACCATCTCTCTACCTACGATTACCTAAACATTCATCAAATGTCTAGCCAGAAGCTGCTGTGATTTACAAATAATTAATATATTATATACAAATTAAAAATAAGAGACTATTAACTTATATGTTTTGCCATTTAAGACTATTCCCCCTTTATTGCATAAAAAATTAATAATCCTTTTCTGTTAATCACAAATATTAAATCCAACAAATAGTGTACCATATACCTATTTATGTAATAATAGTATAAATTATCCATTAAATATTCCTAAAGCATTCGCTCATTCAACATTATTATAACTAAATCTCTAAGTAAGTAGAACAAAATGGGACCTGAAAAGATAGAGATCTGTAAACTTACAGATGACTGGTAATCTTACCATGCTAAACTGTTATATAAAAGGAAAATTGGCGCACATATGTATTCATCATGCTGAAAGATGTACACATATTTTATAGATCTAATTTTATAGATCTAACAAAAGTTCTGAATTAAATTTAAGAGTGCAAGTGTCTGTATCTCAAAATTGTGCAACACTCTCTTAATGTGATAAATATCAACATATTTAAAAGTCCTTTAGTCTATTAAACTAGTTCATAAAAATAAGTACATTGCTGAGGTGAAAGCGAATGTCTTGTCTTTGGAGTTGAAAAAATTGCGGTCTGTATTAATTTTAAAAATTATAATGTGCTTAACTCAAATCTCATTCTACCTTACCAGATTCAAACATATTGAAAAATCTATTTTATTGAAAAATCTACTTTAATTTCTATCAAAATGGATGTACTGATTCAGCAATATACCACTCAAGTTTCAGCTGTGACTTATGAAATTAGTTATTTCAGGTAGTATTGGTAAATTTCATAACATACAATACATTGTAGATGAACTGTGACCAAGATTTTCCTGCAGAACAACTCAAGGTGGGAAGCAAGGCAAGCAAGAATCCAGCATTCTGACACAATGGGAACATTTTTTCAAGCTATTTTTAAATGTTAATTGCTTCATAAATGACCTGTGAAAGGAATGCGTTACACAGGAACAAAGAAAATCAACAGCACTTTTAACACGTTTAATTAGTATATTACTTAGATCTGACATTCAGTTAACCTAGCAGTGCACATACTAAGCAAAGTTAAACAAATGAAGTAAACCTATTAACTTAAAATTAGCAATTCTATGGCTTATAATTTAATGACATTCTCTCACAGGAAATATTTGTTTAACACAAATCGTAAATAAACTTCTCAGTCCTGGATGCCCTTTCAATTCCTCTCCTTTCCCAAATAACACTCCTGTAGAAACTGCTACCCTTCTCAATAGACACTTCATAGACTTTGCCCAGAAGCTTACTCCCTCTAACCCCAACACAAATACCCCCTCTACCCCTCCCAACAATAACCTTTTCACCTTTCAACCTGTTCCTATCTCTTATATTAAATCACTCCTACTGAAGCTTAAACCTTGCTCTCCTCCTTCCTAAAACAATCTCCCACCCACTTTACTCAAACTAGCTACTGAATCCATAGCTAACCCAGCATCCCTAGTAATCAGTAGATCGATTCAGGAAGTAACAGTGCCAGAGATTTGGAAATCCTTCTTCACCATCCCCTTTCATAAAGGGAGAAACTTCACTGACCCATCTAATTTCCGACCTATTGCCATCCTCTCTCCAAAATACTCGAAAAATGTATACATACACAGCTCCTAAACTATCTTCTCCAGCAGAACCTTCTCACACCCACTTAACATGGCTTCCACCCCAACCACAGCACTGCTACAGCCCTCCTTATCATTTACACATACTGTACCTGAGGTCTGTGATAACAACCGACTTGCATCCTGTCTATTCCTTGACCTCTCTAAAGTCTTTGACACTGTCTCTCATTCTTTACTGCTATCTAAACTTGCTAATCTCAACTTATCTGCTTCTAGCCTAGACTTTTTTTTTAGCTACCTGTCTCATAGACAGCAATCTGTTTGATGGCTCTGCCCCTGCTCACCCTACCTTCCTGTGACTACAGGGGTACCCCAAGGCTCCATCCTGGGTCCCCTCCTGTTTAACATCTTTACTAATGAACTTCATACTTCCTGCAAACAATCTTCTCTAATTCAATACGCTGATGATTCAACTCTTATCTGCAGTTCCAGCAATATCTCTGACCTTCACACTCTTACCCAAGATACTTTTCTATCTATTGAAAAGTATCTATTCATCCTAAACCCCCCAAAAAAAACTCCTGCTATTCCTTCCTCATTCTCTCTCTCACCTTAAATCTACCTTTCTCATTATATCCTCCAACAACACTACCATACAACCTGACTCCCACACTAAGCTTCTAAGTGCCATCATTGACGACAAACTTAAATTTAACTTAGGCATAAAAAAAAAAAAAACCCATCCGAAATTGGGCTTGCTTTACCGCAACCGAAAATTCTTCTAGTGCTAGGCTCTCCCTGGCACAGGCTCTTCTTCTCCCCTCCCTTCTCTCTGCCACCCCAGTCCTAACTAACATTCAGTCCACTACCCTAGCCAAATTCCAACAAACATATACCACAAGATAGCAAGATTTGTCACAAACTCCCCTCATACCTCACACCATTGCCTTGCACTCAACTCTACAATGGCTAGAACTTCCACAACAACTCCTATCACAATTTCAAATCACTCACTGCATAATACACAAACCATCCTCTTGTCCTGCTCTCTCCTCCTTAGTTTCAACCTATACCCCCAGCTGTACAGTTCGCACCTCAAACCAGAAACTCCTAGATACTCACCATCCAAGGAAAACTATCAGTAAACTACTGTACAAATCCTCTAAATCCCGAGCATGGAATAAACTTCTAACACACATATGCTCCATTACCCACCCCATACACTTAAAAAAAACTCTGACTTCACTTAACACCAAAACTTTAAAAAAAACTCTGACTTCACTTAACACCAAAACTTGTTTATGTCATGACTCTACCCAACTCCACTACAATCTCGTACCCTTATCTTTTCCAATTTCTTTCCCTCATGCTTTAGTATCTTAATCGACCACCTGCCACCCCTTCCACTTTATACAATGCATTCTCATCTCTCTCATCTGACAGTTATACTTCACATCAAACTTTGATAAACTGCTCTCACAGTATTGTTTCACTGAGGATATCACAAAAATAATTACTGTTTATACATTTTCTGATATGATTTACATTACTTATTTTGTTCTTATTAAACACAGCGTATTTGTATGTATTTGTACTGTGTACATAGTGAATTTCTATGTAATTGTATTGCACACTACACTTTTATGTATTATTAACTGAATTGTTATGTAATGCAAACTGAATTTCTGTGTATTCTAAACTATTTGTAACTGGAGCTTTTCTCCTCGGAAATCCACTGAAAATGGGTCTCTGGCCCAGCTAGACAAACCCGGTTAACAAATGTCAATAATTAAATAATTTATAAATATATTTATAAGTTTAGTTAAATGTAACATATTAAATCATTCACTATAAATATAGTAAAACTAACCATTTACATTGCTTATCACAAAAAAAATGTTTTAGCTTAAAACATAAATGCATTCTGACATAACTTTTGAAGCTTAAAGTCCAATGTAAACCTTTTGCTTAAAGGGTAAATCTATTGTTTCAAAAAATCAACGTCCTGCAATCAGAGAATAAAAGTCACTTGTTTTTAAGCTTTTTAATTTTCAAAGCAGTTTTCTGGGAATTCAGGTCACTCTGTCTTTTGAAGGATATACTTTTCCATTCCATTTATTCAGTACTATGAAGGATTTTACTTCTTTAGATAAAAGTGGATGCTTCCTCCAGTATATCAAATATGTTAGTTGCTTCAGATTAGATTTTTGCAGGAAACACCAACTTGGCTTTAGTATTGTTCTTTTTAACTTCCTTGATCAGTGGTAAGCAGGATTTTCTTTCACTCATTACTTTACTGGAATAATCATTGTCAAATCTGGCTACATGTTCACCTATTTTAATAGATGGGCTGGACTATGCTGTTTTTTCTTTTTTAATATTTGATCTTTTTCTAGGCTAGATATAAACTTGACTATAATTGAACATGGTGGTGAGTTTTTCTTCTTTAAATCTGATTTCATGGATCTGTGTGCCCTTTCAATTCCAAAAGATAAAGTTTCAGGTAGATTTAATGTTTTATGTAGCCAGGTTGATAAGAAGTTTATTTTATTGTTTCCCTCATACTTTTCAGGTATACCATAAATTCTCATGTTATTTCATCTCAGTCTATTTTCTAAATCATCTAATTTATCTATGAGCCAGTTTTAAAAGAAATTCAGTCTGAGACTCACCTTCAGTCATTCTCCCTTCATGATCATTTAAAGATTCTTCCATACTGTTGATTTGTGCAGTTTGTTGTTTTGTAAGAATTTCTAAATGTTTCATCTTTAACTTTTTTGAAACTTTCTATTTTGGTATTCATTTTGTCTATTTTAAGTAGACCATTCTGCATACTAGATATTAGTGACTTGATATCTTTTTTAGCACAAGACTCCTGAGTAGCATTTAAAGTGGCTCATGCTGAATTCTCTTCTCTCTTAACCAAACAGTTGAAATTCTGACAGGAAAAATTACAGCTTTTGAAGAACTTGAAGCTATACGTCTTTTCTCTGACTATTAGTGAATAAAATTAGCTAACCAGTTTTTTTGAGTATATTTCCTGTCAGAGAAAAGTTTTCAGTCACAGTGCTTTCTCCGGTTGCTACCATCTTGGCCACACACCTCTTTTCATCTTTTCTAGTTGATTTTGTTTCAAGCTCTCTAAGTTTCATCTTTGCTGGCATCTAGGTAGTGTACTTACTAGCCAGTAACTGAATTTACTAAAAGTTGCTAAATTTCTGGTCCTTATCTTTCAGTTTCTTTTTTCATACTGGGAGAGCTGAAATCAAGCTGCTGTTTAGTGTACAACCATCTTGGAAGTCCACTGCCCCCAGTGGTCTATTATGGAGACAACAGGTTGGAATTCTGAAGATGGGTGTGGAACTTTGAAGTTTCTTTGTTATTCTGTTGACATTTAAGAACCAGGTGGCAATAGTTGTAAAAACACTGAATTATCTTCTTTTCAGAAACATTTCCAGAGTTATGCATTTGTTGCCTACTGTAGTAATTTCCCCAAAACCATCATCTATATTCTGGTACCATCCTGCCATGACTACTGTTATGTTCTTTACCTTGGGCTTTGGAAGACTGCCCTGACCCAGTTGCAACAGGTACAAATTTTTGTTTTATTTTTCATCCCAGGCTGCAGCTGACCAACAACTTGCCAGGTGACTGCATCTGTATCAGTACTTCACTTTCCATTGCTACTTCCCAGATCAGAATACAGGCAGGAAGTGAAAGGGAATATGAACTAGCGAGAACGAGGCTAAGAATTCCCCTTCACCGTGGGACTGCAAGTGGATTGGGAACATATTGGAGGTGAGGGGAAAAGCTGGTCATCTGAACTGTCATATTACAGTGCTTGCCCTGCTGAGCTTCATTGGGCAGGCAATGAGGAGTTGCTCGAGGAAGTGCCCACCCTCAGCCCTGAGCAGTCATTCCTCATCTGTCCTCCAACACATCCAGCTTGGTGATTCAATTGAGCCCCAGCCTCCACCAGGGCTCAGTGATGCTTCCTCAACCTGGATAGGTACTTCCATCTTCTTCTCACCAACCATCTAATGCTCGAGTTGCAAGTCAAATTCTGGTCATTTCGGCTTTAGGCAGGTCTTTATACATCTGTGCCACTGGTGAAGGCAACAGGTAAACAATTTTTCTGCTAGAGTACCAGCAGGTATTTGTAGGTATGACCACATGACTTTTATCTTGTGGCAATTGCACTGGCGTCTAGTCATGACCTGCTCATCTTTGCACCTACAGAGCAACCTGCATAGCTGAGAGTCTTTTTATATAAAATAGCTGTTGATTCCTGTGTGAGAGGGTATTAGTGATTCCATGTAGCTGTTTAGAATCACTGGGACAATGTCATTCTGTTTATTTGGCTGTGTCTATGAGAAATTCACTACTTTTCTGGATTTGGACATGCAAGAGACTAAGTCCTTGCTTAGCAGGTTGCTAAATTACAGCAGTTCAGTAGGGTATATTTAAACGCTAGGCATGTTTCTTAGTGGTGAATATTTTAGTCAGTGTTAACCATTTATCCATAGTTAACTTATTGTATTGTTAAATCTCAGGAGCAAGCATATTTAGTTGTTTTACTATTATTATTTCTTTTTATTTGTACTGTTTTCTTATTGATCATATTAGTATTGAAAGAGACTTTGGTTTTGACACTTGTATATACCTAACTGGCATTGATCAACATGAACATCCTCCTAATCATGTTGCAATAGACCCAGTGATCCTCTAGTGGCTGACTTGACTTCCTTTTGCACCCTTGTCAGCTTCAGTTCTTACAGTCAGTACTGAAGAATCTAGCATTTGTGATGGACTTCATATAAGTCTTGAAGCTCTACTAGTTATTGATCATGTATACCATGTTAATTCTTCTTTTGGCAGCGAACACTGAGGTAAGTAAGCGGATGACACTGTTCACTGCTCCATTTGGCATTCCTTGAGAAGAGAATAGGCGATTTTGATTGTTTAGTTGAGCAATTAAACTATTACCAGGTGTTTTACACTGACATTAAGCTAGGGTTTTTAGAGGGTGAGTGAAACTAGTGGAGACTCGAGTTCTTAAATTCCTTAGACAAGAACTTATCTTAGTTCATTGGAACTCTGTTCAGTAGGTGGAACATTTTTTGGTGGATTCTTTTTTTGTACCTACTTTTTGGCTCTTTTTTAAGTTTTAAGATACCATGGTTGTGGCAACTACATCCCTTAGCCCATTTTATTTTCCTGTAAGGCTACGATGTATCCTCTAGCATCCCCAGTTCTTTCCAGATTCTCATGCATTTCATATCTCTTTGTAGCATGCATTGTTAGAAGTTCCCTTGTTCAGTGTTTAAAAAGCTAAGGCCTATCAAGTGCACAAGTTGTCATGACATTTGTATCCAGAATCATGAAAGAGCTGTTTTCTTAGCCTCAGGCCATTTCATTGCCTTATTAGATGTTGCAGGTGCCAGCATGTAAGCCATGTAACCTGCAGCCACAATAAGTAGAAGGTTGAGACATACATCTCCTCCCAGAATTTAGTAACAATGGTGAGTATCCAGTGCAGTAAATGGCCTGAGAGTCTTGTGACTTCATGTTGGAGCTGGTAGTTTTTTTTAAGGGATTTTGGAAACCAAGTTTGGCTATCCAACCAAGTGCAATAATACTGCTAAGACTTCCAGCTTCTTTTCCCATCTAGTAAGAGGTTGATGTCCCAGTCCTTATCTGCATGTACTTGTAAATATTGCCAGAGTGTGCAATGCCTCCTGCACTCACTTTTTCTTAGATGGAAAAAGAAAATGGACACTACTAGCTTTTATATGCAAGAGTAAGCTGATACTTCCCATTTGTACTAGGAAAGTGCCCGTGAGTGCTAAAGATATGTCCATAGGTAAGGCTTAGGGCATGAGTTAGTCTTTTCATCACCTCCCACATTTTAGCCCTGTGAAACATGATAGCATGCACACAAAATACATGTATCACAATGTTTGATAATTTGCAGAGGGCTTTTTAAAGATTAAGTAATACAGTAAGAACTAGGATAATTACTGTAGAGGATTCCCCTGTGATCGATTGAGATCCTTCTACTTGAAGGCCCATTTGGTCTGTAACAACCAATCAATAGCACAACTTTCCTAAACACCATGCCCAACAGCAGCATAACAGAGTTTTTGTAGGGGGCATGCCTCTCAACTGACCAGATTTTTATAGAATGTCCAGATTTTTCCCTAATTTTTTTCCTTATAAAATATTTGTTTTTCTGGAACATCATTGAGGACTGAAGGCTGAAAATAGTGGCGAACATTTCAGATTTCATACCTTCAGAAAATTCATGCTAATGCAAAACCTGATATTCTATCAACTTACTAAGTTTCTAAGATAAATATTTAAAACTTGTCCCTATTTTTAGGCCTTTGTCCCTGCTTTTATGTTTGGTGTTGTGCAGATATTTTCTGCTAACATGTGGGGGGGGTCCTCTGCTTCAGAATGTGAGAAGGCTTTACCCATCACACCAATTACTTAAATACATTAACTGCATGGTCAGTTGAGCAGAGGGAAGAATCTCCATGTAAGAGAAAAGGCAGAAGCCTCATGAATTTTAGTCTTGCAGTCAAATTTTAAGTTTGGGAAACAGCACATGACCAGTCAGACATCCATTTGTAAAGATGATGTTGTAGAGCAGGATGTATAAGTAGATCACAAGGTTGTTACTTACAGTAAAATAATGGTGCTAAGAGATCTTGAGGCAGGGTGTAGCTTTAGCTGATGACCCAGTGTGTGCGTGTGTGTGAGCCTATGCACTTGAATGTACATACAAGCATACACATGTAAACACTTATAAACATACATGTATGTGTTTTTATGTACATATATGTACACCCACACACACCCACATATCACCAGGAATTGGTATGTGTTCCAGGTAATGACGATGTATATGAATTGCATAGGTAGAGATATGTAGATACATGATTACAGTTATGAACTACTAAGTGATCCACTGTTGTGGCATTAAGAGAAGGTAGAATACATGATTTATCATTTTCATTTCAAATATTTGGATGCACAGTACTTGGTGGTTAGTGTTACCACTTTATTGCCTTTTGTTCTCTGGTTTAGTTCTTACATACCATGAGTGAATCTCCACATTGTATTATAATGAGTTGTTACCAGGTGTTTCGATTTCCTCCCACATTACAGAGCCAAGATGTTGTGTGCATCAGTGTTCCTCCTTATCATAAGCATGCTTGTGGTCTCGGAGTGCATCTTGTGACTAGCTTTCTGGCCAAGATTTATTTTCTGACTTGGTTAACTGTAGGTTGTCAGGCTAAGCTTCAGTTATGCTATTAACTTAATAGAGATAAAGCAAGTATTTCAGAATCAGTGAATGACTTTTTGCTGGAAGGAGGAGACACATTTCCTGTCCAGTCTGCTGTCATTGTTTTGCATATTTTCTTCATCCTTCAGCTTCTCTCTAACCATCATGTGCTCTATCAAATGTATCTCTGGCCTCTTTCTCCTCCACATTTTTTTGTAGTCTGTTCCATTTGTCCACCAACCATCCTTTGAAGGAAAGCTTTCTTGTATCTGTAAAATAAGTTTTCCATTGCTACATCTATCCTCATTTTCCCCTCTCTTTCTCTGTTTGATTCTTTATGTTCTCCCCTAAACTGTTTGTGAATCAGTACTGTTATGTCAGGAGGCTTAATAAGTAACAGAGATACAAGAGAAGTGGGCTAAACTCTGTGAGGTATTTATTCAAACAAACTATATATATATTTATATATATGATTTGCTGTTAAAATCCCGACGTCAGAATGTACTTCTATGAACAATTCGACTACAGATTTTTGAATAGTTCATATTAGTACATTCTGAATGTTCAAATGTTTATATTAGCGAATGTCCTGTGCATTCACTAATATAAACATTCGAAGGGATGTGCAGAGATCGCGGTACAGTGTGGTTAGGGAAATGCATCCCTTTCCTCACTGTAGTGCGATCTCTGAGTTGCAATATATAGTTAGGGGGTGTGTGGGGGGTGCAAAAACAGGATTTTATATGTAGGAGTTGGGGATTTACGCCAAGGGTGGCATTGTCGTTCACTGCCGTAAAATGTCGAATTCAACTTTTTCGGCAATTACTACAGATTTTCAACTGCAGATTCGACAATACATCTCGACATTTAATTACAAATTTTTTTTTTAATTTTCGGAATTTTAATAGTAAACACACACACACACACACTGCATGATGTGCTAATCACTGTAGCTAACTCTTCAACAATAAAACTATATAACCACATATAACATCTCTTTTGTAAGTTAGATCGTGTATATGTATCAATATCTAGAGAATTGAATAGAACTGTTTACATTACCGAGTATCTGGTCTTTACTTTCAGATGGTTCTTGCTGCACTATAGCTTTATTTTGAGATACACTTTAGAGGAGTCTTTCACTCTAACTCCCAACCATACCTCTCAACCTCTTACGCAAGAAATCAGGACAAAGCCTCAAGTAATGGGGGCAAAGGCCCAAACATAAGGACCGATTTTAAATATTCCTCTTATAAACTTGGAAAGTTGCTAGAATAACCAGATTTGTGTTAGCATGCATTTCCTGAAGGATATGAAGTCTGAAACTCACATGTATGTCATTCAGTCCTCTGTGATTTGCCATACAACCACACATTTTATGAGGAGCAGACAAAATACGAGTCAAAAATCTTGTCATTCTGCAAAAATCTTAACAGTGGAGAGAGATGCTCACAACTGTCACAGTTCTCACAGACTATGTTTTCATGCAGCTGCACTGGTTGCAACACCTCTGTATGCTCATTTTCCTGAAATGCTGACATTGACATATTTATCTCCTACAAAATCTGAAATTTCTTTTACACACCTTACAGTCTTCCCTGCCACCTACATAAGATTATGGTTCAGCTGTTTTACCAGCAACTTAAAATTCAGAATGCAGAGTTTCCCATGGATGGTCAGATTTGTATCTGACCTGTAAATGCGATATGTTTTGCTGTTTCTGTTCTAGTAGGTTTTCTGTCTGTATTATTTTCCAACATTTCTTTTGCTTTATGTTAGTTTTTAGACATCAGAAAAGAAGCTCAAAAAGGTAATTGGCTTTTCAGATTTCTGCCCACCGACGTTTAAACTGCAGAGAGATTATGTCCCTCGTACTGAAGCATTACTGTATTCCAGAATTATCTAGCCGCCATCGTTGCTTTTTTTGCTATTCGTATTCATGAGATTCTTTGTTGGATAGTTCTTTGTATATATCCATTGGATTGAGGATCATATGGACCAGATGTCATGTGTCTGAATTCTCGCTCCTGCACAAGCTGTGTGAATTGTCTGTATGTTGTGATTATCTGTCAGATAAGGTAATATCAGGTGCTCCTTGTCTTGAGAATTTAGACTTTAATGCAATGCGTACACTTGAAGTTGTCTGTCATTTTGATCATTTCATGCAACCTGCAATAGTAAGAAAACAAAAAAAATGAGTGCCCCAAGCTTTGCTATGTTCTCTTCATCAATTTATTCCAATAAGGGATAAAACACATTCTACATATCATATTTAAATGGAGCTGCCTTTGTCATCACATGACTGGTTAGGACCTGAAATAAAAACAGGGAAGTGAACCGATTTACACTATCTTTGAAAAAGTCTCTGAAGCAGAGAGACGAAAGCGCTAGGATTTAAACTGTTTTTGGTTATTGACGCTTTGCTTTAACAAGAATTGCTTTGGACTTTGGACTTAAACAGCACTACAGGTATCTTTCACCTGCTTTTTAAAAAGAGCTGCTTTGGTGTTTTTAAGAAATAGTAACACTGATTACTCTGGATTACTGGTGGTTCTGTTTACAAAAACATCATCACTAATCAATGGAGCCTTGTTTTTTATTTGTTATTGGAATAAATTGATGAAGAGGGTTGGGAGGGTGGCCTAATGGTTAAGGTGTTTGCCTTGCAAGCACAAGGTACAGGGTTTGAGTCTCACAAGGGATAATTGGCTAAGCTTAAAATGGCTCGCAAGGGCAGTAAGCTTAGTACTAATCTATGAGCCTAAAAAAAATAAGAGAACATAGCAAAGCGTGGGGCACTCATTTTTTTTTGTTTTCTTACTTGGTTTGTGTTTGCAGTAACTTTTTTGTGAACAACCTGCAGTAGTAATCCACACAGGAGAGGTAAATGGCTTCTTTAAACTAAAACAGACCAGTGCATGTTCTTGCACTGGATATGCAGTCCTCTCATTATTTAAGTTGTTGTTGTGGTATTGCAGATGACACAATTCTACTACTTGGTCTGTTTGGGTTAAAATACCTGGCCAAGGAATTCTGTGTGTTGCTCGTTTATTATTCACATATGCAACATGTGTATCCCCTCAAGCATGTGTTTGCTCAGTTCCACAGCTTTAAAATGTGTAAGGAGTACGTCACACCATGTTTCCTGCATTGTAAGTTGATTTACCTGTCTTCTACATAATTTACCAAAGCAAAACACCTTCCATATCATTATTGATGTTCACAGACCATGAGTGTTGCACAACTGGGTTATGTTCCCAAAGTTTGATTGTTGTTTCTTCCAATAGGTAAAAAGAAGGCCTGTGATGTTAGCTTACTGTTTTGGAGTGGCTCTCCCAATGCATGGCATTTCCACTTGATTGAGTAACATATCCCCTTATCATATATATTTGATAATAACAGCAGCTACTTTTATATTCACCAGTAACTGTTTCATCCAAAGATGATGAGGAATTGCAGCATACTTAATGGCCATACTGTTAACTGTATGTGACCAAGTCACTGACAAACTGGATAATGCATACTGGCCCCATGTTTACTAAATACTTTGAGGAAGTAGTTTGACAGAACATGAGATGGTACCACTATGATGCAGTTGCTAACTCTACATTTTCCAGGGGGGAGACCCTGTACTGCTTTGGGAATCTCCCCATATGGTTTGATTTATTGTTACTGTGGCCCTTTCCAAAGAAGATAGCACAAGTGTGTAAAGTACTTACTTCATGGAGAGGTTATTGTAAGATTAAAGCATCACTTCCTCCTCCTTCCATTTGAGAACTGTACATATCAACTTTTCTGATATTTTAAAATAGCAGTTGCTTCTTAATTTGTGTGTTTTTGCTAGTACTTTTACTGCATATTATCTGCTTTATTTTCTAAAGTTTTTCTGGGTATTAGTTCAGTACATGTCATTAGTACTTGTTAGCTCTGGAATTTGTCTGTCACAAGGACAGTTTAACGACATACAGGCTTCACGATCAAGAGAAGGAAGGCCAGTTCATGATATGCAAGAAAGTCTCATTCCACCTCTATCACTGTCTTCTATGACTCAATACCCATGTTGGCTTCTTGCAAAAACATAGTCACTACTGACAAGAATCAAGCTTAAATGGGAAAACGAGGGTTGTTGAACCCAGTGGTGTAATTTGTTGTTACCATTGCCTCTCCCAGAAGTTCAGCTATTATGGTAGGTACCATACTTATGTATATCTTAGCAGTTGTCTTTAAGCTGAGAAGCAAAGTTGCTGTGTCTTACCAATTCTCTTGTGATACAAAAAGTCAGAGTTTACTATACAAAGTCCTCCAAGAGAGCCTTAAAAGAGAGGGAAGGGCCACTGTTATGTTGTCCTAACAGGTCAATAAGTAATAGAAAGAGTGACAACAGTGATTTGTCTTGGGCTTTTGTCATTCAATTTAACAATGAGATTTTCTGTACCAAAAAAGTTAATTGCCACTGGATAACTTTTTTTGGTTTCTTTGGACTTTTAGACACATTGGGGGACCAACCTGGATTTGTGTATGAAAAACATTAAAAACTTGATTTTTGAAAGGAACGACGACCACTTGAACACTTCCACTTTTAATCTGTGCATGAAGTGCTGCGGTGTCTATAAGCAGAGTAGATTTATACAGCAGCGCACTCATTTGGTGGCCCCACGTTACCCCAAGCTTATTTCTGTGAAGGGGAATTATAACTGTAATATCAAGGTTGTGGTTTATATCGCCTTTTGTGCTTCTTGCACAGCTTTTTATGTTGGCAAGACAGTGATGCCATTAAAAACAAGAATATATCAGCACACTTAAGTGATTAAGAAGGCTATGGAGGTTAACACCAATGTCGTGATTTCAAAAAGTTTGCCTTCAGTATTTTGAAGCAAATTGCCCCTCCTAATGGGGGGGTGGGAATTGGTTCTTGAACAGGGGGAACTCTATTGGCATTTGTTAATTGGCGCCTGTAACGCCCCCTGGTATTAATAAATTAATTTTGATTAAGCCATTTCTTAAAACAAAAGCTGCCAAAATATGAAATGTAGGTATTAATATGTGGGTCTTAATATACCATGTTTAACAGGATATTATATTTATGATTTTCAATAGCATTTTAATTGTATTGGATAAGTTTATTAATTCTATTAAATTGTAGATTTTAATTCAGTGAGTTTTAAATATGATTGCTGCAATTTTACCAATTAAACATTTTTTGTTGTATTTTATTCATGACATTTTAAATAGTTATCTTTTTCTGGTGCACTATCTCTTTAAATACAGTAAGGTTTGGCATCTTTAAGGCTTTTTAAATGAATGGAGCAGTTGTTACTTTGTTTCTGATGAAGTTGCTGTTTGAAAGGAATGAAAGCACTTAAACTTGGAAATTAAACTTTTGTGTACAGTCCTAAGTGGCATCTGGTACTGCATTTTTTTATTGGTTCCATAAATAAGGCAGAGCACCTTGAAAGAGTAGCAGGATCAAGCCAGATAACTGCAGGCCTGTTAGCCTGATGGCAGTGACAGGAAAGGTTATGGAGAGGATCCTTTTGAAAATGTTTGATGCTTTTCAAAAGGTCACTCAGTTTCAAGACCTTTACCATCATGGTTTTCTGGGTCTATATTAGAACATCGAAGTTTCAAAACTTCGAATGTTCTAATATCGACCCCTATTCAGTGAAAGCTGAAAATATCAAAGCAACAGAAAAACAAATTTTTTTCCTAGGGAAAGAATTCGGCTGTCCGTTTCTATTGCTTCGGTATTTTCAGCGCTGTGGTGGAAAGTTACGGGTAGGGTTCAGGTAAGTGTGCGATTGAGTGCGGGTTAGGTTAGTTAGGATTAGGGTGCGGGTTAGGTATGTGTGCGATTGTGTGGACATGAGGGTTAGGGCGGGTTAGGTGAGTTAGGGTTAGGGCACGGGTTCGGTATGTGTGTGATTGTGTGGACGTGAGGGTTAGGGCGGGTTAGGTGAGTTAGGGTTAGGGCGCGGGTCAGGTAAGTGTGCGATTGTGTGGACGTGAGGGTTAGGGCGGGGTAGGTGAGTTAGGGTTAGGACGCGGGTGAGTGTGCGATAGTGATGGACCTTAGGGTTAGGGTTTGGTTTAAGGTAAGTGGATAGTTAGTGGTGTGTGTATAGTTTAGTGTAGGGTTAGGTGTAATATTTTAGGTGTATGTGTGTGGATTGCTGTTTGTTTGGTGTGCTTGTGTTGTGTGGGTGTGTGTTTTGGAACAGCAAATTTTTTCCCTAGGGAAAAATTTGCTGTTCTGTATGTTCGATGTTTTCAGCTTTTGCTGAATAGGGGTCGATATTAGAACATTTGAAGTTTTGGTTTTCCTGCTAAGAACTGACAGATTTCTTAATGTTCTGTGATTGGTAACAACAAAGCTGGATGAGAGATTACTGGTGGATATGCATACCTGGATATCAGAAAAACCTTAAGTTCAGTACCATATTGTAGACACACAGTAAACTACAAGGACTGTGAAATGAACAAAACAGGAACTGTATGGGAACCTGGCTTAGAGGGGGAAGTTGGGTAGTGATGGACAGGGTAAGGGTGTCAAGAATAAGAGAACTGAGCAGTGGAGTGCCGCAAGGGTCTTTGCTTTGCCTCCACTGTTTAGTTCATTTATCTTAAATGCTCCTAAGTGGGTGAACGGCAGACTAAACCTGTTTATAGATGATGCAGGCTTTGGAGTTGCAACCCATGGTGAGATAGAAGCTTAAAAAGGGACCTGCATGCTGTTTATATTTGGGCAAAGGAATAGCAGTTGAAATTCAGTTTAGATTAAGTACACGGTTCTCTATTTTGCACACAAATAACAAGGTAAACACTTGAGATTTTAAACTAAAAGTTGCATTGTACAGTAAGGATGTAGATCATCACAAAAGTCCTGGAACATCAGACTCAAACAGAAAAGGAAGCAGTAACCACCAGTGTGAAAGCTGAGAAATGATTAACAGGGGTTAGGCTTTTAGGGGAAAACTTACTAGCAGGGTGCCACAAGGTTTTTTATTGGACCCCCCACACTGTATACCCCATGGGTAGATGCCAGGGCTAAGGAGATTATTCTGCCAGTCTTTTGGATGCATGTAAGACCACCTGTAGGAAACTGCATGCATTTATGGATAACCCTAAAAGGTAGAGGGTATGAAATAACTGGGAAGCATCAACAGGAAGCCATGACAGTTGAGTGGATGAAGTACAAACAACATTGAACTTGTTAGGCTGATGCTCATTTAAACTAGGAGAGAAAATATGGTAGAGTGCACAAAATACAGCATGAGAAGAGTTAAGGTGGAAAGCTGCAGCACTATGCCTTCAGATGAGCAGGTGGGTACTTGCTTTAACCTGGACTTGAGAAAGCATTCTTAAGTAATAGTTGTGTTTACTTAGTATGGGCTGCCTGTGTAGGTAGTAAAGAATGACTGCATAGGGCATTTACAAAGTTAATGAACAGGTGAAAGAGTTGGGCAAATCTTGGTTGGAGAAAGCAGCAAGTGAAAGTCTCCCATGACATGTAATGTTGTGTAATGTGATTTGGGTTGTTTGTTTCCATTTTGATTAATTTATAAACATAGTTATTATGCCATACTTACTGCTACAAAGAGCTGAAGGGATAGTAGTGACCAGTTAAAGTTTTATGTGCATGTTACCTAGTATCCTGGTAAATTATGACCTTTAAAGGGGTTAGGGCTGCTTTGTGAAAAGTGACAGAACCAACATTTCATGAGGCGGGTGAACCCAAAGGTAAGAGCTTACCACACAGGTGGCATCTTCCTTAAAGATTTTCCTATGGTCAGTAACTTCACACAACAGTTGTAATGGACTTATGTGGGTCTAGAATAGGAATGACATCTTTTCTTCTGCCCCTTTTTTTCCCTTTTTGTTATGCAGTCAATCTTAAGCTATGTACTGTTTCTCTGTAATGATTTTTCAGTGCTGTGAACCACAGTGATATGTTAGTTAAGGCACTAGATAGATAGAACAGAACTAGAATATATTTTTTTAAAGATAGAGTGCCACTTATGAATGTAATTAACTGAAAAAAGAGAATTACACAAAGCTTCTTTTAAATCAAGTAGACATGGCTTCTTTCAAATCACTAGTGTGTATTCACTGTTAGCAAAAAACTGTCAATCATCTAATCTGTGTCAGCTGTCCAAATATTACAGCAGCAGTTATTTTACTGTATGTTTACTGCAATATTCAAACAGGTACACAAATTTAGCTATGAGGGCCCAAAGGGTCTCTGTTTTCACCCCCAGCTGTACTTTGTAAATCAGTTTCTTGCGTAAAGGAATGAAAGCTGATGTTAGTATAAAATTGCTTTTATAGGAGGGGGCAGGATACAAATGACAAAAAGAGGAGGTGCTGGAAAAAGATCAGCATTATGATATGCATATTACCATCACACACATGAAACTTTGACAAATAGGCAGTGTGAGTGGGTCGTGCTGCAAAGTAGACTACTGTTTATTATATTGGTGCTAGATTCTGTTTCCAGAGATTTTTTCAGGCTTCCTTGATCTCCACAGCTTATACCGCATGGAAGTAGTGTTCATTTTTTTTGTTTTTAATTTTGCAATTGTATACTCAGTTTATCTTTTTCATTGTATCCCTGTAGTCCTATTATTATGATATAGAACAGTGACTGTATTAAGTAATTTGACTGCTTAAAGCATTCAAAGTATAGGGCTTTTAAAACCATATGAAGCCCATTTAAAAAGGACCTGTCACAGAATCACACTACATCACAGCATCCCAGAACAGAAAAAGCTTCACTGCCTTCAACCATCATGTTTGTGCACAATACGCTAAATGCACAACAGTTAGTACTAAATGCACACATTAGTAAGTCAAAAACACACTGCAAAAGCAGTCAGCTTTTCTTAAAAAGAAAAAAATGTATATGTAAAACTTTAAAAACTAAAGACTGATGTAACAGATGCATTTACAACTCCTAAAAATTCATCTGAAAATTAGGCGATTTTCAGATTTTGTATATCATAACTGCTAGTCTAACTGCTAGAGATCCCACTCACTTCCTTGCTTTAATTTTTGCTGGTTACCATCAGTGTTTTTGCAGCTCTTTAATAGTTGATGCCTGTGAAGCAATAATGTTCGAACATAGATTGCTGTTGCAGTAGCCTAAGCTATATGGGTTGGTCCTTCCTCTGCTACAGCCAACCAACTTCACAAAGTAGAGCTCTATATAACAAGACAGTTGGAGAGGGAAATACTTCAGAGCATTTTTTTCCCCCAGGAGTGAGGCAAGAGCCCTAAAGAACAATGCAAGTAAACCACACAAACAGAAACTATATCAAAAAAGAATGGACAAATCCAGACCCTGGCAACACCAGAAAATACAAGCAAAACCCATATAGCTCAGGTTAGTGTACCTGTGATCTATTAGAACATCTCATGTTATGGTAAGTTTTACTAAGGCAATTGTACTTTTTCCTACCCAAAAGACAGTTTAAGGGGAAAATTATCAAAAGCTTGAGCTGTACTTGTAAAGAACCCTTTGAAAATGTGAAGAATAATGTTGTGTATCCCTTGTCCAGCTTTCTGCAGGCATTTAGTTATTAAATACTCCTAGCACCATACAGTTATACTTGGTGGTACTAAACTAACATATATATATGTGTGTGTGTGTGTGTGTGTGTGTGTATGTATATATATATTTGTATATATAAGCGACTATCCTGATCTGTGCGTTGCACTGTCTGCCCAGTACTATAAAGTAGTACTGACTCATTAAATGCTAAAAGATTTTCCCTTTTTTGAGGTAGACAGGCAATTCTCACTATATGCAATGCACATCAGCAATACAAAATTATTTACAACCAAGAAATTCACAGTGATAATGACCCCCCAAATACATCCAAAAAGGGCAGAGAAATAGGTGCGGCCCCTTTGTGTTACTGCATATATAGGGTATTTACCAGTGATTTTCAGTAAGTTGGTTGTAGGGTAAATGTATTGAACCAAGCAGAGTTTTTTTTTTTTCTCAGTTTCTTCAACACTTGCTTTACTCTAGAAGTCATAGAACCAGTGCCTTTAGATCAAATGGTGAAAGGCTTCCTACTCCGGAATGTTTCTGGTTTCATAGAAAGAGCTTTCATGGAGACAAGTTATAGATTTTTCCTTTCTCAACCTGTTCGTGAAGGTACTAAAATTCAAAATGCTGACCCTTCAGAGTCTATTATCAGTCATCCTTTTTTTGAGTTTTGTGGTGATATTAAATATAAAGGATGCTGATCATTACATCTATATAGTCACAGGCTTAAAAAAATTTGCAAAGATTATCTGTGCTTGGACCACATTATCAGATACCAAAGCCTTTAGGTCTCATACGCACCACATGTCACATGTATGCTCTCCGTATAGGGCATAAAGGTGACATATGGACGCAAACACCCAGAACTACTTTGCCGCCATTCTGAACGCCCTTATCGAACTTTGGTCTGAATCCTCTTCTGCTGTACTGGTTACCATGCCGCTTTCAGATAAGTGCATCATTGGGGTTCTTCTCTTCTTTTTTCAATTTGGTCAGATATTTGTGTTCATGTCATCCATGAAGGGAAAATTGCATTGTGGGAGGCAGACTCCTCATGAAGATCATCATGATCAGTTCCTTTTTGCTTGGGTGCTTCCCACAGCCATTTGCAGTGCTTTATCTGTCACGCGTTTGTGCGTAAGACCTTACATACTCATTTGTCCTCCTTGTCCATATATCTTGAGAACCAATGACTTAAGCTGTTGGCTCAGGTTGCTGTGGTGGAACTCTTCTGTCCCAAGGGCCAGTTGTCTTCCAGGAAGAAGGCCAAAAAGATTAGGCCTGATCCATTTGCTGTCCAGCCTCCCTGGATGTCTCTCTAGAAGCTAGTGCAGGTCCTGAAGATCATCTGGTGCTTACCTGTAATTCATCTGCCACAACCCCGTCAGAGGCCAGCATGGATCTAAACTCTTGCAGGTCCTTGGAGGCTTTTTAAATTTCTGCACCTGACATTAAGGGGGAACCTCAGCTGATCATATCTGAAGGACCAAGGGAGATTCCTTAGATTTTAGTGAGGGAGGAGTTACTTACTACCATTGTTGAATCTCGCCTGGTGTCTAGATCTCCAAGGGTACTTAGGGCAGATGTCCCACTCAAAAAAAAGCAGAAAACTAAACAGCTTTCCCCTGTTGCTAAAGATCCCCCAACAGGAATGGCAGGATTTTACACAGGGGTCTATACATGCTTTAATGGCCCTGAAGCCTCTTCAAGGGGTGTCGGTCTCTGCCCATCCTTTGTCTTCCACCTCTGTCAAGAAGCCTAGGGAATTGGATTCCTCAGATGAGGACTTAGATTCAGAGGAGGAATCCCTTGCTTACTCTTCTTAAATTCCTTCCCCTCTAGACTATGGTTCAAAGGAAGAGGATTCTTCAAGTCCAGCTTCTCTCTTGGAAGAATTATCCTTTGGGGTACTATTGCTTGTGTAATGGTATATTTTAAATAGGATTGTTCCAAGGTCTGTAATATCCAAAAGACATATTTTGAGCTTCTACAGATGGAGTCTTCCAAGCCGTCTGCTGTCTCTCCTGATTTAGCAGCCCTTTTGGACACCTTTGCTGCTTTGCTTGCTTTTGATTCTCAACCTCCAGCTCTTAAGAAACCGGATAGGTTCTACAAGGTGCCTGAGGATTGCAAATTTTTGTATAAATGCCTTTATGCTTATCCTTCAGTGGTTTCCTTCTCTTCTGGTAAACCTAAGTTGTTACTGTGCACTAAGCACTTTCCTTCAGATAAGGACAGTCGAACCATGGAGAGGTTTTGTAAGAAAGTGTTTACTACTGCCAATCCTGTCTTTTTGAACTGTTAATTACAAGACCCACATGACCAGGTAAGTTCTTGCTCTTCTTTCCCAGATAACTAATCATTATCCGATCTCCGGATTCTGATGGGAAAGTTTCTGCTCTTTCCTTGCTTGGATCCACTTCTCATGTTGCCCATCACTTGATAAAACATAGCTGATGCCTCTTCCAGGGCTGCTGCCTTTGGTTCTATGATGAGACATTAATCTTGGCTACGTCTTCAGGCTTTTCCTGATGATATTAAAGCTAAGCCTTTGGATGCTCCTCTGGATAACAAACATCTTTTTGGGACATTACTGCTGACCTATTTAAGTCCCTCCAGGATAGGGGTAAGTCCTTGCAGGAACTCATATTTTTGTCTCCCCATCTTCATATTCCATAGGAATTACCCTTCTAAGTCTGCCTTTCTTCATAGACAGACTCACCCTTTTCTTAAAGGAAAGAAGAACTCTGGGCATGTTCCTCCTGCTAGGTTCACTTAGACTTTTCTTTTCAGAAGCATTATTTTCAGGACAAACCTGTCTCTTTTTTGACGTTTGACCCTCCCTTCCACTTGGCCAAGTTCCCTTGTCTTTCCACCTTTCTCTGTCTGTTTCAAATTGGCATCAGGTCACCTCAGGCTCTTGTGTGCTATTATTCATCAGGGGTATTTCATGGATGTTCTTCGTGTTTCACTGTTGCAGTCATCACATTTGGGTTATCTGCCTGCAGGTAGCCCTCAGTCAGCCCGAATACCAGAGTCTTGGGATTTCTGTGTCAGATGCTGCCGCCTCTTCCATGATGTCAGGTCGTCAGGGGTATAAAACATGCAGCCAATGCCATTACATCAGTTTTTCTTGCTGAGTGGAGCCCGAAGCAGTTAGCAAATGCCGGTCGGCCGCTACCTGAAATTTTTGTTGTTCGAGTTTCAGACCTGAAGTCTTCTAAAACTTAAGTACCCTGTTGGGGATCCTTTTTTCTTTTCTTTTATTTATTTTATTTTACATTTGTTAACCGGGCTAGTCCAACTGGATACATGTCCATTTTCAGTGGAGGCCCGAGGAGAAAAGCTCCGAGTTTCCAAAACATTTAATGTTACAAGTAATTTAAAAATAACAATACAAAAATGTATAGCAAAATGTTACAAGAACAAGATTTGTTCATAGTAAAAAAATGATTTGACTATTTTCCCACAAAAAAAAACAATAAGTAAGTAAATCGAGAAAAGATGGGGATATAAGGTTACTAAGGACATCTACAGGATAAGACAGGATTTGGAAAACAGGATTGGTGGTTAGATGGGATAGGTAGAGCTGGACAGAGTAGAAAGGTCAGTGAGTAATTATGATATAAGGATAAACTTTAACAGAGAAAAATTTGAGGGAGACATGGTAGAGCAGAGGACAAGGAAATGAAAAAGCAGATTAGTCAGGGTTACTGCAAGAGCATAACCAGTGGTTGGAGAGGAAATGTTTAAGGTTAGTTTTGAATAATGGGAGAGATGTAAGAGCTGTTAGGTCAATTGGCAGGAGGTTCCATATTTTACCAACAAAGTTAGAGAAAAGAGAGTCTCCTGCAGAATTATTAGATAAAGAAGTTTGCATCTGCATTTTTTTAGTTGAGCGTAACTTTTTCAGGTTATGGTATGGCGTTATGAGGGTAGAGAGAGTTGGGGTATTGTTAGGTTGATAAAGGACTTTATGGGCAATAATAAGTTGGTTAAATTGTAGGAGGTGAGGTAATTCAAGCCAGCCTAGTTGTTTTAGGTTTTGACAGTGATGAGTCCTATAAGGTGAGTTAGTGGCGAATCTGGCAATGTTATTATAAGATTTAGCTAGTTTGTTATGATTATATTGGGACAGGTTAGTATAGATGGGGGAGGCATATAATAGGGTAGAGAGTAAGTGAGTTCTTGCTATTGTAGATTTGGCTAGTGGTGATAGAAATTGTTTAATTCTATATAGAGATCCGAGTTTTTTGTTGGTAGATTTTATTATAGTGTTAATGTGAGCATTAAATTTAAGTTGATTATCTACTGTGATTCCTAGGAGTTTGGTGGTGGTGTCAGGAGAAATTATGGTACCATTGTTGGATTGAAGTGTAAAATGAAGAGGGGGAGATGTGTGTGAGGGTGTAAACAGCAATAATTTGTTTTTTTAGGGTTGAGGAGAAGACAATGGTTAGAGAACCATTTTTTTATTGTGGTGAAGGATTTGTGTGAGAGAATGTAGGTCAGTTTGGGATTTTGCTGAGCAAATAATTGTGGAGTCGTCGGCGTATTGAATGCAGGTAGAGAAGGGGATAGAGAGATGAAGGTCATTGATGAAAATGGAGAATAAAAGTGGGCCTAAGATAGAGCCCTGTGGGACACCTAGGGAAGTAGGTAGAAGTTCAGAAAGATGATTCTGCCAGAGAACTGCTTGTTTACGATTATCCAGGTAGGATGTGAACCAGTTCAAGGCGGATTTATCAAGTGATAGGGACTTTAGAAGGTGGAGTAGAAGTTTATGGTTGACCATATCAAAGGCTTTAGAAAGATCTACAAAGAGTGCTGATGACAGGAAATTATTGTTTCGATTTGTGTTGATACAGTTGGTAAAAGAAAGTAGGGCTGTGGTAGTACTGTGGTAAGGACGAAAGCCATGTTGACAGTACGCTAAGAGATTGTGGTGGAGTAGGTGGGTAATTAATTGTTTGTGGATACATTTCTCCATTATTTTAGCAAGAGGAGACAGAAGAGCTATGGGACGGTAGTTTGAGTATTCAGTAGAGTCGCCACCTTTGTGAAGGGGAATAATATGTGAGATTTTCCAGATTGATAGAATAGTGCATTCCTTAATAGTTCTGTTAATCAATATAGAGATTGGGTAGGCAATGGCTGAGGCTCCTAGTTGTAGGTATTCCCCTGGTAATTTGTCAGCTGAGGGGGTAGAAGGTTTAAGTTTTTGAAGTAAGGAGGAGATGAAGGAGGTGGGTATTGGTTCTAGGTGGAAAGGAGGGGGGGTGGGGCTTGTAGCGGGCAGGTTGGCATTGTCAGGATATTGTTGATTTGCTAAGTTTTGTACAGCTGTGGTAAAGAAGGTATTAAACGCATTTGCTGTTTTTGTAGGGTCATCAGAGTTGCTGCCAAGTGGAGTTGGTGTTACTACTTTACCTGGGGATATTAGTCTGTTAATAGAGGTCCAGAACTTCTGTGGTGTTTGGAGGGAAGATTGTTGAAGTTGGATATAAAAGTTTTTTTTGTCCTGTATGATTGCTTTTTTAGTCATATTTCGTTGTTGTCTAAAATTTTGCTGATCAGTTTTGAGTTTAGTGGTATGCCATTTGGTCCAGGATTTGTTCCTGGAAAGGATTAGCTTTTTGGTCTCACTTGTGAGCCATACTGCTGGTTTGTTTTTCACTCTTATGGTACGAATTGGGGCATGATGATCTAGGATTGTTAGGAAAGTCTTATTGAAGTAGGATACTGCTTCATTTATTGGAAGGGACTTAAGGGGTTCCCATTTGCAATGTTTAAGTTCGGTTAGGAACATTTTCTGGTCAAAGTGTTTTTTACTGCGTATAGTTATAACAGGGGGAGAAATGTTAACATTTGTTTTATGTCTTATTATATATATTAGAGAGTGATCACTAAGGTCATCTGGTAGGGTTCCTGTTGTATAGTTTTGTTTTGGACCATTTATTAATATCCAGTCCAGAATGCTTTCTTTGTTATTGGATTTGTTTATTCTAGTTGTGGAATTAATAAGTTGTGAGAAACCATTCAAATTGATCAGAGAGGATGGGTTGTTATTGTTACATAAATTCCAGTCGGTGTTAACGTCTCCTAGTAGTATTGTTTCTTGTCGATAATTTAGAGAAAGGCAACTTAATAGGTCTTCTAGTTTATCTTGATTGTTACCTGGTGGGAAATAAGTACAGATGATGTTAACTGATTTCTGGTTGTTTAGTTGTAGTTTTGAAATAATTATTTCTGTATTGTCTTCTAACTGATGTCAGAAAAAGTTAACAATTGTCTTGCCTGTGGAAAGCCAATACCTTACAGAGATTTTCATTCTTACTGCGTCATCTGTTTAGGCCCAGACCACGACGTTCCTCACTGTTGGTTTTGTGCCATGTTCAACGCCCGAGCTATTCGTCGTCGGGCTATCTTTGTCGCTAAATTCTTTCGGTCTTGTTCTCCGTATTCCAAAATGGCTTGGATAAGCCATCCGACTACTGAGCTTCTGAAAAAACATAAGGATAAAGACAGAGACAGACCACATAGGTCCAAAACTGCAGACGACACTTCCGTTAAGCTAGTCATTAGTCCACCGGTACTCAGTGAGGTGCTTTCGCAGCCCCTGATACCCACTTCTACAGATTCGCAGGCCTCTACTGAGACCCATTTGGAGTGCGGTATGCCACGAGATGCTTCTTCGACTATGGAACCTGCAGATGTCTCTACCTTGGATGGGTCCGGAGCCGCTGTGCAGGCACCGGCTTCTGAGGATGTATTCAGACCTTCCGATGGTCGTATTAAACTAACTACTTCGTTTCTGACTAAAACTGCCGAATTTCTCTGGCCCAGAGTTTGCACTACGCCTAGGAAACTGACGACCAAAGCGCATTCTCAAGCTCCCATGCCACAGAAACAAATGCTTAGAATGGCTGAAGACCTTGCTACTTTAATCAGGGGAAGCCAGCCTTCCCCCTCTAAAAGACAAAAAATTGATTTTCCTTCTGATTCTACAGATCATGAGTCTGATGACTCTGACCCCTCTGATTACCAGGACATACCCTTATCTACCTATGAGGATTCAGATGCAGACGATTCCATTCCCTCTGCCTCCCCCCCAGAGGATTTTTCTTTCGTTGAAACCCTGCATACCCTCAGAGAGCATTTCTGCTGGGAGTGCCAGGACTACACAGTCCAAAAAGAGACTCAGGGATTTTTTAAATTTGCCTCAGCACAGGTCCCTAGCTATCCCCCATGTTCTGGAAATTGTAGATGATGTCTTCATGGAATCCAGTCTTACCCTGGATACTTTGCCACCAGCTCCTAGGTACTATAGAGCTCCTGAATCTCACAAATTTATTTTCAAAAATCTCATTGCGGATCCAGAGACCATTTCCCAGGGGACCTAAAGGTATTAAGGCTATTACAGCCAAAAACCCTACCTCTTCAGACAGGGATTCTAGGGCTTTAAACAGATGGGGGAAGAAGGTGTATACCTCTGCAACTCTTGCCATCAGAGCTTTAAATTGCCAGTTTCACATGTTGAAGTACCAGCAGCATATTATTGAATTAATTAAGCAATAATGATGTTGATTCCTGATTGTGCAGAAATAAAGATTTGCAAGAGTTAATGCATACTGCAAACCAAGTAGGAAAACATACTTTGCAGTGTGGTTTTGATGCCTTAGAAGCATCTTGCAGGGCTGCTGTCACTGGGTCTGTTCTGAGAAGGCATGCTTGGATGAAGGAACAAATCTTGCCAGACCATGTCAAAGCAAAATTACTAGATGCTCCATTAAACCAAGAATGTTTGTTTGGCACAAAAACAGAAGAAGTTCTTAAAAAGATGGAGGAAAAAGCTAAATCGATGCAAACTGTTAAAGATTTCCTACAGGTACAGCCGCCTAGATTCAGTAGGCATTGGCCTTCAAAGAACTGGTCCTTTCCAGTCCCTCATAGACCTTCTCAGTCCAAACCTAGGGGCAACAGACCACCAAGACTACAGTCTCAGGTTATGCACAGATCTAAACAATAGAGTGCTCCCACCTCAAAAACAGGGAGTGGTAAGCCACCCCCTTATGGAAAAAGTTCACAATGACTTGTCCTTCATCCCTCCCAGCCACGCCCAAGTACTTGCACCCCTAGGAGGAAAACTCACCCTACATGCAAAAATCTGGGAGTACATTAGCCAGGACAGATGGGTCTTAAACATTGTATCCCAGGAATACAGATTCTATTTCCACTCTCTGCCAACCCAAGTGGATTCCCCCAAACCAGTGGGCAGAGGCCCAAAAGCAAGTGGGTTCAGGTGCCTAGGCAGCGAGTCATTTCCCTGTGGTACATTTGACTGGGGACACATGGCTGAAGTGACATTCAGCTACAGAGAAATATGGCTGTTTGCAAATTCCCTGTGGGCAAAGAGAAGCACACACTGCCATGCTCACAGCTTTAATAACCAAATGCATGGCGGCAGAAGAAGTAATGAGTGTTGTGCTCAGTGTACATACTTATATAACTACAACATGTAGAAGTGTGTTACAGCATGGAGGAAATCCTGCAGGCTACTGTAGCCACATTTTTGCTCCAGTATATGTTTTAGGCAATGTTCCCTAGACACTGAAGGGGGTAGTGGTCCACACACTCCATTTATAAAGGCACTGCCCATTGTGCACTGCATTTTTACTGCCACTGACATGCTGTCTGGCCAGCCTGCTGCTGATGCCTGCCATATTGCCTGCTGTCTCAAGTTCCCTTGGGGACCATGGACATTGTTTTCCCCCTGTGCATTTGGTTACTAAAGCTGTGGACATGGCAGTGTATGCTTCTCTTTGCCCACAGGGAATTTGCAAACAGTCATATTTCTCTGCAGCTGAATGTCACTTCAGCCATGTGTCCCCAGTCAAATATACCACAGGGAAATGTCTCGCTGCCTACGTGCCTGAACCCAAAGCAAGTACTTTCTCTTCTCAGTATCCCTGTCCCAATAGAGCAAAGGGGACAGGGTTTCTACTCCAGACTGTTTCTGGTGCCCAGAAAAGAAAACTCTTGGTGCCCTATCCTGGATCTGTCAATTCTCAACACCTTCTTGGTGGTACCAAAATTCAAAATGCTTACACTCCAACAGCTGCTTCCTATGCTAGCCAAGGACTCCTGGCTGGTCACCCTAGACTTAAAAGAAGCTTATCTGCACATCCCTATAAGGGGAATCTTGCAGGAAATATCTACGTTTCAGGGCAGGCTGTATGCACTATCAGTTCTCTGCACTTCCCTTTGGCTTATCTACTGCGCCCAGGGTATTCACAAAGTGCCTGGCTCCAGCCATTGCATACTGCAGGCAGAGAAACATTCAAATTTACCCATACTTGGACGACTGCCTGATTCAGGCAAACAGGAACTGCTATTACAGCACCTGACATTAGTAACGAGACTCCTAACTTCTCTGGAGTATACCATCAATGAAAATAAATCACATGTGGTACCCAGCCAAAAAATTGTATTCTTGGGAGCATGCTTGAACTCAACTTCCCAGATGGCATTCCTCACTCCAGAAAAGCAGGTTTATTTGACAAATTACTTCAAATTACTGGCCACCCAAACCCAGCTATCTGCAAGAAAAATACTGCAAGCCTTAGGTTTCATGGCCTCATGCATTCTCCTAATTCCATATGCAAGACCGCATATAAAGAAACTTCAGTGGTACTTAAAAAGTCTCTGGTGTCAACATTCTCAGGACCTGGACACAGTGATTCCTATCATTCCTTGATTGAGGAAAGAGTTCCTTTGGGTGGGCAGAGGCCTGCTACCACAACGAGGGACTCCCATTCACTCAACCCCCCCGCCCAAACACTGACAACAGAAGCATCAGACTATGCATGGGGGGCTCACATGGCAGCCAAATGCATTCAAGGCAAATGGAGCCAGGACAAATGCACCTGCATATCAATCAAAAAGAAATGTTAGCTCTACAGAATGCACTGACAGCATTCAAATACCTTACCCTTCCAGGATAACTCTTGATAAAGACAGACAACACTACAGTTATGTGGTACATAAACAAGCAGGGGGGATCTCATTCCTACCCACTCTGCAGGTTAACCATGGTTCTGTGTAACACAGCCTTGAGCAATCAAGTGCACCTGCGAGCTCAATTCCTGCCAGGCAAAGAAAATTCACAGGCAGATGATTTAAGCAGAAATCTTATGGACCCACACGAGTGGAAACTGGAACCCAACACATTCAAGCTTCTAATCCACAGGTGAAGAACACCAGAGGTGGATCTCTTTGCTTCCCCCCAAAACCATCAGGTGAGCAAATTTTGCACCAGAACTCCCCACAGCCAAGCATGAAAAAGTGGATGCCCTTTCGTTTACATGGGAAAACCTCTCAATCTATGTCTTTTCCCCTCTGCCCCTCCTCTTGAAAATACTACTCAAGATCAAACAGGGCAGGCCAAGGACAATCCTGATTGCACCAGATTAGCCACGCCAGCACTGGTACCCACCTTTACACAGTCTGACAGCAGTGCCACCCTTGCACCTGCATTAGACCCCTCCTCTGCTGTCCCAGCAGGAGGGCCAGATTTTGCGTCCTCAGCTGCAAACCCTGAACCTAGCAGCCTGGCTTGTTCCCTGAATGTATCACCAACAACCCTCAGCAAACAGTTGCTGGATGTCATCCTTGAGGCCAGGAGGCTTAGTACTAGGAAATCCTATTCAGAAAAGTGGAAACGATACTGCTCTTTGTTCTATTCTCAGGGTAAGGACAGAACCATGCCCTCCTTGCCTCAAATCCTAGATTACCTAGCAGAGCTGCTCCACAAAGGCCTATCCCTCAATTAAGATTCATGCCTCTGCCATCTCAGCTCATTACAGTACTGAGCCCACCCCTCTTTTCTCACCCTCTGGTCAAACAATTCCTGAGAGGAACTAACAATTTAAGACCCCCGAGGAGAGCTCCCACTCCTGTCTGGGACCTTAACTTTGTACTAGAGAAGCTCACACTTTCCCCTTTTGAGCTTGCAGCTACAGCAAAGATGTGATAGTGTTCAATCTCGCCGTTTGTTCTTACACATGGGTTCGGAGCCGATCCTCGGCTCCGTGTCGGCCGCTTGCAAAAGCTCTGCATCGAGAAGAAGCTCGAGACAACCTAATACCCACAATCCCCCTCTGCCTTTACCTCAGATCTAGTTTGCCGCTGCTGCGTTCGCATCACTGGGATCGAGCTCGAGCAACTTCAGATAAGAAATAACTTTTATTATTGTTATTTTTCAGGAAAAATTTTTTTCTAAAGTACTATTTGGTGACATAGTGTATGTGTGTGTGGTAAGGTAGAAATACTCGGTACCATTAAGTTTAATTAAACTTATTAGAGTTTTTCGGGGCCTACCACCCCTTACTTGAATTTGACAACCGGACTGACTTGTATTATCGGATTCGACATATTTTCTGGATTTGTCTCTCTACTGGACTTGACCTTTTTCTCTTTACCTGTTAAGATGTCTGAGAAAATTAAATCAGGTTTTAAACGTTGTCAGTGTGGCCAAAAAATGTCAGTTACTGACAACCATAGTTCCTGTGTCTACTGCCTTGGCCCTCTCCACTTACAAGAGGACTGTTCAATTTGTCACTCTTTTAGTGGGAGGGTCATGACAGATAGGCGCAGGAAACTCATGGACAGGGGGTTATTAAAACCTTCCTTTCAGGAGGCTCTGGATGCTTCAGACCAGGCATCCAAATCCTCGAAGGAATCGAAGACGTCGGAGCCCAGGTCATCGGCTCCGAGCTCTTCGAGTAAAGTTAGATCACCGGTTCCACAGACTTCAGAGCCGAGTGTTCAACTGTTGGCAGTTTCCGAGGCTCGAGTCTTGGAACCGGTGATGGAGCTCCCTCCTTCGACACTATTGAGGTCGGCTCCGTCTTCGGTTCCTTCGACCCGTTCTTCTAAGCTCTCCGATATCGATGTGGACCGTGTGGTGCAGAAGTTATTGGAACATTCGGCCCTATCCAAGTTGATTTCGGTTTCCACCCAGTTGGTGTCGAAACTTGAAGGCCTCCCATTGTCTCCATCCATTCCTCCTCTGAGACCTGTCCAGTCTTTGGAGCCGGAAGAGGTTGATCTACTGATTGTGGAACCCTCGGGGCCAGAACCGTCTTTTTTTCGGTCTGCTCCTTTCACCTCGACTCCGTCGGATCCGGTACCGGAGTCTCGGAGCCGATGATCTGTCCTTGGTTCCGGGGCCGAGAGTCGAACCGACGTTTCGGTTCCGACTCTCCCCCTCGGGGCCTCGGCGCGGATCGATTCGGCTCCGTCCTCGGGGTCGATGCCTTCGGTGCCTGTCTCGGGGATTCTTCCCATTTCTTCGGAACCGGGAGATTCTTCGACTCGGGATCCGGGGGCCTTCGATCTCATGAGGAAGGTGTTGTCTACCCAGACAACCACATCAGTAGAAGCAGCCTCTCCTCCCCATAAGGGACCGTTATCTTCCTCTGCACCAACGGCCACATCCAAGCGTCGAGCACCGGTGTCTCAGCCACCCCTGGAGGGTGCCCCCTCTTCCTCGGAGGCTTCTTCGGATGCTCCCCCCGAAGACGTCCCTAGGAAAAGATTGTGTAAGAGGAGACACTTAGATTCTCCACAAGAATCTTTAACATCCGATATTGACTTGGATGAGTCAGAAGGGTCCCCAAAGTCACCTTCAGAAGATGTCTCCTTTTCTGACATCTTGGAGATCCTGAAGCAGAGAGGTGATTGGCAGTCCCTTCCCCCTTCTGAGGATGAGTCAGTTTTGCTGAAGGCATTTGGTGCTCGCCCTTCCTCCTCCTGGGTCACTCCGCCCTTCGTTGAGTTAATGGAGTTGATTGCTCAAAGGGCGTGGGAGACACCTGACACAGTGGAACCGGTCCCTAGGAAGCCTAATAAGTATATCACTGCACCCCAAGACAAGGCTTACCTCACTAAAGGAGTTCCAGTAGACGCCATGGTGGTGGCAGCGGCCACGAAAAAGGAGATGTCGGAGTCTTCCTCATCTGTCCATCCACCTAACAGAGTTTCTAGGACTATGGACAGATACGGGAAGCGCATTTTTAGTTCAGCGGCTTTTTCTATGCGTTCCCTGAACTATTTGATTCATTTTACACGCTTACAGAGGGATCTAGTCAAAGAGTTGGGAGATACCCTCCAGGGTACTACAGATGCTGCTGTCTCAGAGAAAGTGACAGCGCAACTTAATACCCTTACATCTATTGTGAACTCGTCCATGAGGCTGATCTCTTACGCAGCCGAAGGTTCGAGTAGGGCAGCAGCTTCAGCGATTGCTCTTCGCAGACAATCCTGGATGCGCTTATGTTCATTCGGAAGCCTTCAAGTCTTCCTTTACTAACGCCCCATTTGACGGTGCCACTCTTTTTGGCCCCAAAGTAAAGGAGACCCTTACCTGGTGTGAGCAGGAGGGAAAGACTCTGTCTGCTGTCGGAGTCCGTTTTTCCACCCCATCCAGACCGTACCCCAAAGGGCAACGTGGTGGAAAAATGTGGTTTCGAAAACCCCAAGGATCTTTCCCAGGCACACAGGGTGATGCCCCTTCTAGAGGCAGAGGAGGGGGCAGAGGTGGAAGACGCCGCCCTGGCGGCAGAGGGGGTCCGCAGAATCAAGGTGACAGGGATACACTCCCTGGTAAACCTTTCCAGCACTCCTGAGAGGAGGCCCAACTGTCCTGCTCTGGAGGCAGTCGGGGGTCGCTTAGCTTTATACCGTCAGGCCTGGCAAAACATAACTACAGACAAGTGGGTAAAAAGCGTGGTTACCAGAGGTTACAATATACCATTTCTATCCTATCCCATTCCAAAGAAAAGACTCCCAGATGTGCCGCCCCATCTGCGAGAGCCAGCAGCTATAGAAATTTCAAAGCTGCTAGAAAAAGAGTCATCCAACCAGTCCCAGCGGACCAAAGAGGATTCGAACTTACTCAAGGTTCTTTTAGTTCCAAAGAAAACAGGGGACTGGAGGCCCATTCTGGACCTAAGCGACCTCAATACCTTCGTCAAGAAAGAAAAGTTCGAATGGTCACGCTTCAATCGATCCTTCCATTCTTACAGAAGGACGACTGGATGTGCTCAATAGATCTGAAGGATGCATACTACCACATCAAAATGGCCAGGGCATCCAGAGATCATTTGCGCTTCGGCTGGGTGCCAGTCACTTTCAGTTTTGAGCCCTGCCCTTTGGTCTGACCTCAGCCCCAGGGTCTTCACCAAATGCATGGCAGTGGTAGCGTCTCACTTGAGACGCCTAGGATTCCAGGTGTTTCCGTATCTGGACGACTGGCTCCTTTCTGCCACCACCCAGCGTCAACTAGTACAGGCCAGAGACTACACTCTTCAACTGTGTGTTCACCTCGGAATTTCCGTAAACTTCGGAAAATCCTTACTACAGCCATCACAGCGTATCTTATTCATAGGAGCGGAATTAGATACACATCAGTTAATTCTAAGACTTCCTCCAGAAAGGATACTTTCACTTCAGACTCACATACGTCTTCTTCTTTTGGCAAGGAAATCCCCAGCAAAACTGGTACTGAAGGTTTTGGGACTCATGTCAGCTTCTCTTATTGCAATACCCCTGGGAAGACTGCACATGAGAGTCCTACAATGGCTACTGTTTGCACAATGGTCGTTCCAACAACTACCTCTGACACACGAGATTCTTATAACGAACACATGCAAATCACACCTAAACTGGTGGCTTCAGACTTGCAACCTTTCCAAGGGGAGACCATTTGTGCTACCCACGCCGACAGCTACGGTGACCACGGACGCGTCCCTGATAGGGTGGGGGGGCATTTTTCAGGGACAGACAGTCCAAGGCGAATGGACCAATTTAGAGTACAATCTGCACATCAATGTTCTAGAGTTGAGGGCAGTGTTTCTAGCGTTGCAACACTTTGCTCCCCTTCTTCCTCTGGGAACTATTGCAGTTCAGACGGACAACATGTCTGTAGTCTGGTACATAAACAAGCAAGGAGGAACCAAGTCCTATCAGCTATGCAGAGAGGCCATGAGAATCTGGCAATGGGCGGAGTCCACGGGTCGCTTTCTGATAGCAACGCACATCCCGGGGTCATCCAACGTCATAGCCGACAGGCTGAGCAGAGCAATACTGTTACCGCA
Organism: Protopterus annectens; assembly: GCF_019279795.1. Taxonomy (NCBI): domain Eukaryota; kingdom Metazoa; phylum Chordata; order Ceratodontiformes; family Protopteridae; genus Protopterus; species Protopterus annectens. The sequence continues at coordinate 939,437,893 of NC_056748.1, forward strand.
CGAGTGGTCCCTAAAACAGTCAGTTGCGAAAAAGATTTTTCGCACGTGGGGCCAGCCTTCCTGCGATCTGTTTGCGTCTCCAATGAACGCCAAATGCAGGAGCTACTTTGCCCTATTACCCCCTCCAGGGGAAGTCCCCAGGGACGCACTGATTCACGATTGGCCCCCGGGTCTCCTGTATGCATTTCCTCCCTTCCCCCTGATCACAAAGTTTATCCAGAAAGCCAACAAACCTACACAGGACAATAATCCTCATTGCCCCATTCTGGTCTCGTCAAATTTGGTTCCCCTTCCTCATGACACACTGCATTCGGGGACCCTGGATCCTGGACCCAGAGCCAGATCTGTTGACTCACTCGCCAGGGGCTCCCCACCCCTCGCTCTTGTCCCTCCATTTAGCAGCTTGGCTGCTCCAATTCCCAACTTAGCCAGGTCTGACCTCCTTTCACCTGCGGTTCAGAATATATTAGTGGCTTCTCATAAAGCGTCCACTACTAAAACATATACTAGTAAATGGAAGCGCTTTGTATTCTGGGCAAATACACAGCAAGTGGACCCTGTTATAGCTCCTTTGAATAAAATATTAGAGTTTTTAACAGAATTGTTCCATCAGGGTGCTTCTCCTGCCACATTAAGAGTTCAATTGGCTGCCATTTCTAATTTCCATGTGGAAGAATGTGGGGCTCCTGTTATGGCCCACAGACTTTGTAAAGCCTTTTTAAAAGGGTCTTTTCATATTAGACCACCAATTAGATCTCCTACGTCACCTTGGAGTCTAAACTTATTATTATCTAAGTTGATGCTGCCCCCCCTTTGAACCAGCCTCCTCTTGCCCATTGAAATTTTTGTCGTGGAAGACTCTCTTTTTGGTAGCCATTACATCCTCTAGGCGAGTATCTGAACTTCAAGCTCTCTCCATTAAGCACCCTTATTTGATCTTTCACTCTGACAGAGTTTCTCTTCGCACTAATTCATCCTTCCTTCCTAAAGTTTGTTCTATTAACAATATCAATCAGTCCATTGAATTACCCACTTTCTTCAAGAATCACTCCAATAAAATGGAGTATATGTTACACAAATTAGATGTCCACAGACAACTAAGGTTTTACTTGGATAGAACAAAAGATCACAGAAAATCTGATCAACTTTTTGTAGCCTTTGCTGATAACAGAAAAGGAGTAGCGGTTACTAAAAGAACTCTTTCTAAGTGGTTAACTGATTGTATCATCTATGTCTATGATTTTTCAGATCAAAATCTTTTGCACAAACCCAAAGGACATTCCACAAGGTCAGTGTCTACATCCCTGGCTCATGCAGCTCGCCTACCACTAGACGCTATTTGTGCGGCTGCTACTTGGTCTAAACCACATACATTCATTTCTCATTATAAGGTAGACAAGGTTTCTAGGGACAGGGCAACCTTTGGTTCCACTGTGCTCAAGAACGTCCTTCCGTGAGTTCCTCAGGGACAAGGAGCTAGGGACGCTACCCATGTGTAAGAACAAACGGCGAGATTGAACACTATCACATAAAGAAGTTATGTCCTTACCATAACTTTCCATGTGGAGTGTTCATCTTGCCTTTGTTCTTACATTCCCACCCTCCCACCCCTAGGAAGAACGTTCAGTTTGGTGCCTGGTCTGGGGCATTCTGCTTCTGCATTGCAGTTGTATATATGGTTGACATTATATATATATATATATATATATATATATATATGTATATATATAGACTCTTAGTTTCTGTGCATATGTGATATTGGCATGAGTGTTTCTCTCTCTGACTGCTGGTTTGCTTGCAAACTAGATCTGAGGTAAAGGCAGAGGGGGATTGTGGGTATTAGGTTGTCTCGAGCTTCTTCTCGATGCAGAGCTTGCAAGCGGCCGACACGGAGCCGAGGATCGGCTCCGAACCCATGTGTAAGAACAAAGGCGAGATGAACACTCCACATGGAACATTATGGTAAGGACATAACTTCTTTTTAAAATTCCTCTCTTGGAAAACAGCCTTACTTCTAGCCATCACTTCAGCAAGAAGAGTGTCTGAGTTGCAGGCCCTTATGGCTGTGGAACCCTTCAATGTTAAGTTGTCTCTCTCACCTTCATTCTTGTTGGTTGGGTTCGGAGCCGATCTTCGGCTCCAACTCGGCCATTTTCTAAAGCTCGAGAGCTATTTACTGGCTCGAGGCCTCCCTATATCCCACAATGCCTGGCGCTAGATCCCCAGATCTCGTTTGCCGCTTTAGCTACGAGGTTGCGCTTTACTGGCTCAGGTCGTATTTAACTTTTTTGTGATACTTAATTGTTAAAATTTAGTATATATTTAAAGCTTTTTTAGTAGTGTATTACTGTTAGATTAGTTTTAGTACCCTCTTTATCTTTAATCCCTGTGTTTTCTTCCTTTTAGGAAACTCTTTTTTGCTTAGAGAGTTTCTCCCCCCCCCCATCTCCCTTAAAGTAGCTGTTTTAATTAGAGGCTAACCCCTTCCCTTTTATAAACCCTTTTTCCAGTAGGAAGTTGTGTTTAGCCTTTGTAGTTAAAGATAAATTTCTTGTTTATTTTTCTAGTATTGTTACTCTCTTCAAATGTTTGTGTGAAGGGAGTGTGTTTGTTTCTTTGCACTAGTTTAGTATACTTCCATTAGTATCCCTTTTTCTTGAGCATGTCAAAGGATACCAAGGTATCAGGGTTCAAGAAGTGTGACTTGTGATGTCAGAAAATGTCACTTCTTGTGTTTATTGTTTGGGCGCCCTACACCTGCAGGACTCTTGCTCGGTATGTTCTGCCTTTAGTCTGAGAGTCCTGCAGGAGCGTAGGAACAAGTTGATTCTTAGAAGGTTACTAAAACCCGAGGGGTCTCCGGCGAAGCCTCAGCCAGTGAAAACCCCTAAGCCTACCAAGCCGTTGGCTCCCAGTACAGAGCCGTCGCCAGGTGGAGCGTCTGCTTCCATTTCGGTTCCGGCCGGAACCGAAGTATCTGAATCTCACTCTGCTCCGACCTTGGTGTCAGAACTGTCAGGGAGCCGTAAGCGATCTAGGTCTCCATCCCTAGAGTCGATTCGCTCGGCTCCGGGGTCGCCTTTACTACAGTCAGAACAGAGCCATCGGTCCCACTCTTCTCGGTCCACGAGGCTATCCGATCATGACTTGGAGAGGGTGGTTAGTAGACTCCTCAAATCGCAGGCCCTGGCTAAAATGTTAACTAGCCCTCCTCATCAGGCTGTGGCTGTTCCTGTTTCTGAAGTAGTTCCTCCTCCAACTCCTCCTGTCAGTTTGGATCCGGAGTTTGTTGGGGCTCGGATGGAAACGGCGCTGATACTTCCCCTTTCGGCTCCGTCGTCTGCTCCAATTTCTTCAGTGGTTCCGTCCTTGGAGGGATCTGGGTGCCGAGACTCCCTCGTCGGCTCTGAGGGAGTGAGTGGCTTCGGACCCTTGTCCGACCCCATTCTCCCTCTCGGAGCTTCGGCGCAGGTGAGCTCTGCTCCTACATCGGCCTCTGAGCCATCCCTTTTGGTGCCGGGGAGGATTCCCGTCTTTTCTGAGCGGGGACCCTCTTCTCTGTGGGACAGGGGTGCCTTCAAGGTAATGAGGAGCGTGCTGACTTCTGAGTCTGCACCTCGATCAGCCCCTTCGGCTCTTCCCCCTAGGGTGCCTGCTTCGGTCTCTGCCCCTCCTCCAGACCCCAAGCGAGGGGATCAAATGCTCCAGGTCACTCCACTGGGTGTATCTTCCTCTTCTGAGGCCTCCCCTGAAATTTCAGAGGAGCCCCCTCGAAAGAGGAAACATGTTGACTCCCCCGAGTCTGTCACGTCAGATACCGACTTGGAGGATTCGGAAGGGTCCCCAAGATCCCCCTCTGAAGATGTCTCTTTCTCAGACATCCTTGAGATCCTTAGGCTGAGGGGGAACTGGACTGCCCTTAACCCTTCGGTATTCCTGGATGCTTTTGGTTCTCGCCCCTCCACCTCCTGGGTGTTTCCGCCTTTCGATCCATTGATGGAAGTAGTGGCTCGGAAGGCGTGGTCAGCCCCGGACACACCGGAACCACCCCCCCACAGGCCCACTAAATTTATTACGGCCCCTCAAGATAAACAGTTTTTGACAAAGGGTGTCCCCGTTTATGCCATGGTGGTAGCAGCGGCCACGAAAAAGGAGTTGACTGACACTTCTGTACCTGTCTATCCCCCTAATAAAGATTCTAGGACGATGGACAGATACGGGAAGCGGATGTTTTCTTCAGCGACCTTCTCCATGTGGTCGCTGAATTACTTGTGCCACTTCACCCGACTCCAGAGGGATCTCCTCAAGGAGCTAGGAGATACCCTTCAAGATACATCAGCTGCAGGGGCTCAAGACAAGATTAACTCCCAGCTGGCAACGCTTAATTCAATTGTCAACTCCTCCATGCGGCTCATTTCGTATGCGGCTGATGGGGCGAGTAGGGCCGCAGGCACAGGCGTGGCTTTGAGAAGACATGCCTGGATGCGGTTATGTAACTTTGCTGATCCCTTCAAGGCGTCTTTCACCAATACCCCTTTCGATGGTTCGGCTCTGTTTGGACCACAAGTGAAAGATACCCTTACCAGGTGTGTGCAGGAAGGCAAGACTCTCTCTGCCATGGGAGTCCGTTTTTCCACTCCCTCTAGACCATACCCTAAAGGTCAGAAGAGTGGAAAGATGTGGTTCCGGAAACCCCCGGGAGCCGTGCCTGACACACGTGGCAAGTTTCCCTCCAGAGGCAGAGGAGGGAACAACAATAGACGCCGCCCGCGGGGCAGAGGGGGGTCCGCAGAATCAGGGCAGCAGAGAATCTTTCTCTGACAAGCCCTTCCAGCACCCCTGAGGGGCTGCCCGGCTGTCCGCCTTCGGAGGCAGTCGGGGGAAGATTGTCTCTGTACCCAGAAGCCTGGCGTCTCATCACACGAGACAGATGGGTACGGTCTATCATATCCGGAGGTTACAAAATCCCTTTTGTCCACACCCCCTTAAAAGCAAACAAGCCCATCCCAGATGTTCCACCCAGTCTAAGGGAACAGGCAGTACAAGAAATTTCAAAACTGCTAAAAAAAACGGGCCATCCAACAAGTCCCAGCAGACCAGCAAGGATCCGGAATTTCCTCAAAGTTCTTTTTGGTACCAAAAAAGACAGGGGACTGGAGACCCATTTTGGATCTCAGCAGACTAAACAAGTCTGTTCAAAGAACGAAGTTCCAGATGGTCACGCTTCAGTCCATTCTACCCTTTTGGGTCAGGACAATTGGATGTGCTCCATAGATCTTCAGGATGCGTACTACTATATCAAAATGGACAGGCGTTCCAGAAGGTTTCTCCGCTTCCAGGTGGGAGCCAGTCATTACCAGTTCAGAGCCCTGCTCTTTGGTCTCACCACAGCCCCCAGGGTGTTCACCAAATGTATGGCAGTGGTTACCGCTCACCTGAGACGGCAAGGATTCCAGGTGTTTCCATATCTAGATGACTGGCTCCTTACTGCTACCACCAGACATCAGTTGCTGAGAGCCAGGGATTATACCATCCAAACATGCTCCAACCTAGGTATCTCAATAAATTTCGAAAAGTCTACATTGTCGCCTTGTCAGTCTTTAACCTTTATAGGCGCAAGATTAAATACGAAAGATCTGTCCGCAAGACTTCCAATAGACAAGAGTGGCAGACATTCGCCGACACGTACAGGTATTATTAGGATGCAGAAAGATTCAGGCCAGATTCGTCCTAAAAACCTTGGGTCTCATGGCAGCAGTGATCATATTAGTTCCCCTGGCTCGCTTTCACATGAGGATTCTCCAGTGGATGCTTTTCACCCAATGGTCCTTTCAACAACTTCGTATGTCTCACAAGATAGTAATCACGCAGTCATGCAAAGACCCACTTGACTTGGTGGATGGTCTCACCATCAGTACCCCAGGGCAGACCATTTGTCCTTCCTCCTCCAGTTGCCACGGTGACCACGGATGCCTCCCTGATCGGGTGGGGGGATATATTCAGGGCAGGACTGTCCAGGGCACCTGGCAACCCCACGAGTACCACTTGCACATAAATGTCTTGGAGATGAGGGCGGTGCTTTTAGCGTTGCAAGCTCTTCAGAACTCTCTACCCACTGGGACCATTGCAATTCAGACAGACAATATGTCTGTAGTGTGGTACTTCAGCAAGCAGGGCGGAACCAAGTCATATCCCTTATGTCGAGAAGCACTCAGACTATGGCAGTGGGCGATCTCCTCTCAACGGTTTCTGACAGCAACGCACATCCCTGGGAAGTCCAACGTCATAGCGGACAGGCTAAGCAGAGCTATTCTCATGCCTCACGAGTGGTGTCTCAATCAGACAGTAGCGGACAAAATCTTCCGCAAATGGGATCAGTCTTGCTGCGACCTTTTCGCAACTCCTCTCAACAGCAAGTGCGACAGTTTCTTCACTCTCTTCCCTCTTCCCGGACACTCCCCAGAGACGCTCTAGTTCACGATTGGCCCCAGGGACTTCTGTATGCATTCTCACCCTTTCCCCTAATTCCCAAACTAATTCAGAAAGCTACCGTGCTGGTGTGCAGGATGATCCTCATTGCCCCCTACTGGCCTCGACAAATCTGGTTCCCGTTCCTGCATCATCACCTTCTAGAGCAGCCTTGGAATCTGGACCCAGTTCCGGACCCTCCTGATCCATCAATCGAGCAGGCTGCATCAATCTCTTCAGTCTCTCAACCTCACTGCTTTGGTTGCTCCACTTCCAACCTTAGCCAGGCTTCCCAGTATTTCCCATTCAGTGCGTGAGATTATCCTTTCTTTGCACAAACCTACAACCAGGAAGACTTATGCTAGTAAGTGTAAACGTTTCTCTTTCTGGGCAGAGGCTAGAAATATAGATCCTTTTACGGCCCCTGTCCATAATGTCCTAGACTTTTTAGCAGAACTTTTTCAAGCGGGCTCCTCTTCTGCCACCATTGGAGTTCAATTAGCGGCAATCTCAAATTTCCATACGGGCCTGTCAAAAATCAACATCATGTTCCATAAGCTTTGCAAAGCCTTTCTTAAAGGAACAATCTTGCTCATGTCTCCAGTGAGAGATCCCCCGCCTCCGTGGGACTTGAATTTGATACTAGCTTCCTTGATACTGCCTCCTTTTGAACCAGCAGCTTCTTGTTCCTTGAAATTGCTTTCTTGGAAAACCCTCTTTTTGGTGGCCATTACTTCAGCGAGGAGAGTTTCTGAACTTCAAGCCCTATGTGTTCGTCCTCCTTACCTAATTTTCCATAAGGATAGGGTTTCACTCAGGACTAATCCTTCGTTCCTTCCTAAGGTCCCCTCCGAAAATAATTTGAATCAATCCATTGATCTACCAGTCTTTTTTCCAAATTATTCCAACAAAGCTGAACACAAATTACACCAGTTGGACGTTCATAGGCAATTACGTTTCTATTTGCATAGGACTGAGCAAATAAGGAAATCAGACCAACTCTTCCTGTCCTATGCGAAGGGCAAGCAGGGTCGACCAGTGTCTATAGTAACCTTATCCAGGTGGTTGTCCTCTATTATTACCCTTATTTATCAGTTGAGGAATAAAGAACTCCCTGCTAAACCTAAAGGCCACTCTACTAGGGCTTTAGCTACGTCGGTAGCCTTTCAAGCAAGACTACCAATGGAAGCCATTTGTGCGGCGGCCACATGGGCCAACCCTCATACCTTCATTTCACATTATAAATTGGATGAGGCCTCTAGGAGTAGAGCTGATTTTGATTCCACTCTGCTCAAGAGTCTGTTCCGATGAGCCACCAGGACTAAGGTGCTAGGGATGCTGTCCCAACCAGCAAGAATGAAGGCGAGAGAGACAACTTAACATTAAGAAGTTATGTACCTACCATAACGTTCCATGTTAGTTGTCTTCTTCTTGCCTTCTTTCTTGCGTCCCACCCTCCATCCCCCTAGCCTAGATAGACCGAGAAGAGTCCTCTTACGAGTCTTGTCACTGGCTGAGTCTTACCCGATTTATGTCCTCTACCTTTCTTTAGCCCTATAGCTGAAGTCTTGCTATTTGGACAGTTGTCCTTTTGTGTTGTTATGGTGTTAGGTCTTCCAAATGAGATCTGGGGATCTAGCGCCAGGCATAGTGGGATGTAGGGAGGCCTCGAGCCAGTAAATAGCTCTCGAGCTTTAGAAAATGGCAGAGTCGGAGCCGAAGATCGGCTCCGAACCCAACCAGCAAAAAAGAAGGCGAGAAGACAACTAACATGGAACGTTATGGTAGGTACATAACTTCTTATTATCTTCCATGCGGACAGGGTTTCCCTCAGGACTAACCTATCATTTATGCCCAAGGTGGTATCCAGTGTGGCTTTAATCCAGTCCATCCATTTACCCACCTTTTTTCCTAATCCTCAGAATAAAGGGGAAAGGATCCTGCACTCCTTGGACGTGCACAGACAGCTTAGGTTCTACCTTGACAGGACTAAACCTTTCAAAAACCTGACCAGCTGCTAGTCAGCTTTGCTACAGGGGCAGAGGGCAAGGCCATTTCAAAGCAAACCATCTCCAAATGGATACCACACTGCATCCATTTCTGCTACAAACACCATGGAAAACCTGCCCCACAGGGGATCAGAACCCATTCCCCCAGGGCTACCTCAACCTCTACAGCATTTCTCAGGGGAGTCCCTACCAGGGACATCCTGGAAGCTGCAACCTGGAGCTCTGTACACACCTTCACCAAGCATTACCACTTACCTATCTTTTCTAAATCCAGAGCTGGATTTGCTACAGCAGTCTTACAAGGTCTGCTAGCCAGCCCTAACACTTCTTGACTGCCTCCACCCTTCCTCAGCTTTGGGAATCAACCCAAGTGTGATGACTGCAACAGTGAAACATAAAGAACATAGTACAGTTGTGTGCACTTACCATAAATGTAAATGTTAGAGTGTATTCACTGTTGCAGTCCTGGTTATCCTCCCTCCAGCCCCCTGACTTATCTATACTTTTCTGCCTATCCTCTTTTTTGGCCATATCTTATGGCAGTGGTATTTACCTTTTACTGGAGGTGTTCCACACTGTGTAATTGCTTCCTATTTTGGGGGCTCCTGACATCTGGCGCAAGAAAAACTGATGTAATGGCATTGGCTGCATGTTTTATACCCCTGATGACCTGACAACATGGATGAGGCGACAGCATCTGATGCAGAAATCCCAAGACTCTGGTATTCGGGTCGACTGAGGGCTACCTGCAGGCAGATAACCCAAGTGTGAGGACTGCAACAGTGAATACACTTGAACATCTACATATATGGTAAGCATACACAACAGTACTTTTGGAAATCCTCTCCCCCTTTTCAGGAATTCGTCAACCTGCATTAGAACAACTTCTGCATTTTCCTGAGGTTGTGCAATCTATTTTGTCTCAGGACAACATTCAGCTCATTTCACCCACCCAGATGTGAAAGGGGTTTTACTCCAAAATGTTTTTGCTTTCTCAGAAGAAGGGTACTTGGAGGACAATTCTGAATTTTTCATTGCTGAACACCTGTCTCAAGGTTCCTTCTTTCCAGATGTCTCTTCAGACCTTGTTTCCCATTCTCCCCCAGGCCTTTTTGTTTTCTCTAGACCTCAAGGATGCATACCTTCACATCCCCATTCACTTTCTGTTCAGGAAATGTTCATGGTTCTCTGTTTCTTCCTTGCATTTTCAGTTCTCTGCTTTGCCATTTGGCCTTTCTAGTGCCCCAACGGTATTCACTAAATGCTTCACTCCTGTCATTGCTTTTTGCAGGCTTCAGGGGATACAGAGTTTTCCCTGTCTGGATGACCTCCTCATTCAAGATCTTTCTCCCAGCAGTCTGTTGCAGGATCTCCCAGGTTACCGTTTGTCTTTTACACAAGGGAGAGTACAAGAGCCAAGAGGAAGCCTGGGAAGAAGGCGGCACAGAAGAACTCTCTACAAACCCATGCAGGATAGGCCTAGCAAAATCTGCCCTGGATCATGTTTTCTTCTGGAACTGGCATCAGACTGTTCCCATGCTGGCATCTCTCCCTGTTTCTAAGGTTCTGTCTCTGACCGCCTTTTTCCAGTCTCCTCTTCTGTGCTCTCTCACAGCCAGGGAATTTCTTAGGGTTCTGGAATGATGGCCTCCACTATTCACATTCTCCTTCTCAACAGGCTGCATGTGAGGAAATTTCAAGTGGTACCTCAAATCAGTAGGGCTCCAACATAATCACCCCCTGGAGTTCCCTGTTCCCTTTCTTCCTTGCCTCAAACTCAAGCTTCAGTGGTGGATTCATCAATTCTGTCTTAATCCATGTCTTCCCTTCCAAACTGAACTCCTTCTCAGGAGCTGTTCATGGATGGCTCAAACTTGGTGTGGGGAGCTTCTTCTGGCTCCCCAAAAGTCCAGGGTCTGTGGCCACCTCATCAGAGGCCAGACCATATTAATATGAAAGAGATGAGGGCTCTGGCTCTGCAGCTGGCTCTGCAAGCTTTTCATTTCCTTTTCTATCCTGGGCTCCTCAGTCATCACAGACAACACCATTGTGATGTGACATGTCAACAAGAAAGGGGTTACTAGGTCCAATCTCCTTTGCAGACTAGCTCTTCAGGTCTAGGATCTAGCTATCAAGTATCAAATATCTCTTCAGGTGGTTTACATTACCTTGGAGCACAATCTAGTGGCAGACTCTTAAAGCAGGTCCATAACTCAGGCTTACAAATGCATGAATCATAGGTATGTGTTTCTGGACATAGTTCATCAATGGGGTATTCCTTAAGTAGATATTTTTGCCTCCCCTCTGAACAGATAACTTCCGGTATTCTGTTCCTAAGTCCCAAATCCCCTGACTTGGAAAGTGGATGCCCTGTCTTTTCCATGAAAGGAAATGTTTGCATATGCCTCCCCCCATTTCTGTGTTGTCAAGAGTTCTGCACAGGATCAGGCAGGACTCTCCCAAAATCTTGCTGGTGACACCATTTTGGCTGAAACAGCAATGGTTCCCCTTCTGTCTCACTTAGCCAGGGGCAGTCACCACAAGTTACCTCACCAGGTGGGTCTTTTCACACAAGACAAGGGGTCTTTTATAATCCTTACCTGTCCACTCTTCAGATGACATTGTGATTGATAGGGTTTTGATTGTTTTCAGCACCTTTTTTCTAAGATGTGCATTGGGTTTTGCAGGAGGCCAGGAAACCCACTATCAGAAAATCATACATGTCCAAACAGAAAAGATTTTCTGTCTAGTGCCTCTCTCAGCAATGAGGATCCCTTATCTGTGGAGGTTCTTCAGTTTCACTCTTGTGTGATCTGCTACAATCTGGGTTGGTGTATTCTTCAGTTAAAGTTCATCTATCAGCATTTTCAGCTTATCTGCCTTTGAATCCTCCTCTGGCCTCTCATTTTGAGGTCAAGCAATTTCTTAGGTGTCCTTCATATGAAGCCTCCCAGAAACCCTATTCTGCCTTCTTGGGACCTCAGTTTTGTACCTGAAAAATTTACCCAGGCTGCTTTTCTGCCTGCTTCTTCATTTTTCTGCAGTGTTGTACTTGGAAGACCATTCTTCTTTTGGCTGTTAATTCAGCCAAGAGAGTGTTTGAACTTTAGGCTGTCATGGCTATTCCTCCTTTTTTAATTTTTCACAGAGACTGGGTCTCTCTTCATACTAATCCTTCTTTTATGGCCAAAGTGGTCAGTGAGTTGCCCCTTAATCAGTCTGTTCATCTTCCTTCTTTTTTTCCTTCTCTGCAGTCTGTTAGTGAAAAGGTTTTTCACACCTTGAATATATGTAGACAGTTCAGATATTATTTAGATAAAACAAAGGCATGTAACAGGTCTGAGCAACTTTTTGTTTTGTTTCTTCCCAGGACTTTGGGTTTGGCTGTTTCTAAACAAACCATCTCCTCCTGGATCGCTAAGACAATTTCATTGTATTCTTTTCATGGCAAATGTCTTTGAAGGCACATTCTACTATGGCGGTTGCCTTCTCTGGTGCCTTTTTAAGGGTTGGGATACCAACTCCATCCTTGAGAATGCTACTTGGTCCTCTGCTCATACTTTCACTAAACATTACTAGTTGGATGTTATTTCCAGGGCCAGGGCAGGTTTTGCCAGGGCTGTCCTGCATGAGTTTGTAAAGGGCTGTTTTGTGCCATTTTCCTCCTAGCCTTCCTCTTAGCTCTTGTGCTCTGCTTTTTGTAAAGAATACTGCAGTGGTGATATGGAAGGAAATAATACACCTGTGCAAAATCTTAACATAAAAGTAGATGGCCTTCTTTTCACTGTTGCAGTATTCGGTCCCTCCCCTCTTTCCCCTCTGTTCCAACTCTTGGCCTCTATTTTTATTGCCCTCCTGGCTGAGGAGTCTTTATTCTTTTTCCTCTTCCTTTTTTTTTCGCCTTGTGGATGTACATGTTCTCTCTTGTTCCTGAGGGTATTCTGTTCCTCCTGGGGCGTTTCAGTTCAGAGTGTTTGCGTCTGTACGTCATCTTTATACCCTCTGTCTTACGCGGGAGCATACATATGATATATGTGCTTACAAGACCTAAAGGCTTTGGTAAACTGCCCATATGTTGGACTTTCCTTGGCAGGAGATCCATTTTGTAAAGAATATTGCAACAGTGAAAAGAAGGATATCAACTGTTATGGTAAGATTTTACACAGTTGTACTTTCTCTACCTTTGGATTATCTACAGCTCTAGGGGTGTTTACAGTGTGTCTTCCTGTACTGATAGCTCACTGCACACTGCAAGGCATTCACACTTCCTTATTTGGATGCCTTCTTTATCTTTGCAGAGTCTTTTGCCAGATGTTAAGAGTGCTTAACATGGGTTTCTTCTCTCCTTACCAATCCAGGGTTCCAGATAAATATTCAAAAATCCTCCTTGACTACATCACACATGATTGTGTTTCTAGATTGCCTTCTAGAGATTATTCAGCAAAAGGCTTTTTTATCCCCCCAAAATGTAAATTTTTTGTCTGGAAATTTTCCTGAACTTCTCCAATCATTCTCGGACTTCAGCAGGAGAATATCTCAGGATCTGAGGGTTCATGACATCTATGATTCTCGCAGTTCCTCTCACCAGGTTGCACATTAGAAAACCTCACTGGCATGTTGAAAAACACGCTGAATGAGATGAGTTCTAATCCTCATGAATTTCATCTTCCACTTTTGGACTTCGTTATAAAGGAACTCGTGGAGACAGAAAATGGCTCAAAATCCAGATCTCTCTTTTTTTTCTCCTGTCCCAAGTCAGTCTGTAACTATAGATGCTTCAGATTTTGCTTGGGGAGCAATTTATTTAGCATTAATGGTGCAAGGCCTTTGAATTCCTCAGACAGATGAAAGCACATAAATATCACAGGTGTTAGTTGTGATAATCTCTTTTTCATCTGGCCCTCATGACCTCTGCAGGTGATTGCAGACACCACCACATTGATGTGGTACTTAAACAATTTGGAACCAGGTCTTACCCTCTATGCAGGCAGGCTGTGATGTCTTGGGAGGCAGCTATTCATCATGGTTTAATCCTCCAATTTTGATACCCTGTCAAGAAGTCATGCAGCAGATACTAAAGGAGGCTACTAGAAAATCTTATGTGGGCAAGTGGAAAAGTTTTTCCAATTGGTGCCTAACCAATAACCAAAGCCGTATTAGGGATTATTTACCACTAGTTCTTAAATATTTTTGTGAGTTAACTTCCTCTGACCTTTCTTATTCCTCTATCAAGATTAGTCTAGTGGTCTTTTTAGCATGTCTGCCCATGGATCCCTCCCCTTTTACCTCTGTTTTTGGTAGAACACATTTTGACAGGAGTTTTGCATCTTAGGCCACCTAGAAAACCGGTTCTTCTTCAGATCTTAACATTGTGCTTGAAAAGGTAATTGTCTCCCTTTGAACCAGCTCATCAGAGTGATTTAAACTTCATTATATGGAAGATTGTAATCCTTATTGCTCTGACATCTGCAAGATGAGTGTCAGAGTTATAAACTGTCTTAACCTATTTGGTCTTCCATACAGATAGGGTCACATTAAAGGAAACTTCCCCTTTAGAACTAAAAAAAAAAAAATTTAACTCTCTGTTTTCTGAGCTATTTTAACTTCTCAAAATTACTCTTACTGCTCCTTATAGAATTTTAATATTTTTTCTGCAAAATGGCTGCCAGTGGGACTTGCAGTAAGAACGAGATCTTGTTTTTCTTCATGCCTTTCTCTTTCCCATAATCCATTTAGTCTGTTTTATACGAGTCATGCTAGACATAAGGAAGTAGTGGTATATTCCCATGCCATTGACATATACTGGGGTTAGTGTCAGTCACTGTCATCTTGTATACCTTCTGTAAAAGGACTGCTTCTTTTATTTCTTGAATGGCCCTCATTTGTGTGCGTCTCAGGGCTTGCTTTACAGTACGTTATGCAGCTGAAGTGCAGGCCTTTGTTTAAAGTATCTTTTTGTACACCAAGATGAATTTGACCGTCTTTTCCCTAAGAATTACTAGAAAAAAATATTTTCCAAGTATTCCCTAAATGTCACAGATATCTTTAATACTACTTTTAAGTAATCTTAAAATGTGAAGCAATGTAAACAACACACATTTCAAGTTTAACTTTTTCGTGTCTATAGCACAACCTGTGTAATCTGTTGATAGGCACCTTTAGTGCCATTGCCTAAACCAGAATCTCTCTCACCACGCCTACAGCTCCACTGAGCACTGCAGACTTCAAGAAGTATTTTTAAATCTCTGATGTACAGTGGTGATTGCATAGTACCACCTGCATGCTTCTGTAAGTACAGCAGTTAAAAAATACAGTTGCCATAAAAAAAAAATGGTAATTTTTGTCACACGTCCTACTCTATAAATAAGTCAAGTGATACGTCTGTGCTGATGTACTCTGACCTTATCCTAAAACTCCTCATCAAGAATAGCATTAACTCAGTACTGAAGTTTGGATCCTAGAAAAAGGCAGGGGGATTCAATAATTGTTCCACAAACAAAGATTAAAAAGAAGAATAGTCAAGTGCCTAATGTCACTCATCACTACATTTTCAGTCAATTAGCTGCTTGGGAATATGAAGTGCTGATTACGTTTGTGCCCTGAGGTTCCCTCACATTGACTTATAAATTCTTATTTGTATAACTTTTCTTTTGTAAATGAATTGTTAAGAATAGCTAAACAAGCTTGTAGTAGTGTGATGGAAGCATTAATTTCAAACTCAAACTTCAGTGATCTGCCAAACTTTTTTATGAGTGACAAGGTAAGCTTATTGTGATGAAAATATGTTCTAGCTGTTTTTTTTTTTAATGCAAGTTAAAAAACGATCCTAACAATTAACACAGAAAAGTAGCCATTGCTGAACAAGCAACTTTTCTGTCAGGTGAACAACAATGGTGTCCATGGGCATTGCCATAGGAATTGATTCTATTTGAGCTGTGCAGTTTGCCCATTTGTTCATCATTGTCAGAGGCATCATTCTTTTTATTTGTGCAGAGATGACTATGGTCTTAATTGTCTTGGCTGCAGCACATTGCTTTTGTTATGAGTTTTATATTGAAAGGATGTTGCACCTATTTTTTAACAAATGCCTGTATGAATCTGTGCTCTTTAGTGAAGTGTCAGAGTGCAGTCATACCCAGATTCTCTAGCAGAGAGAAGAAAAGGCCAGACATGGTAGTCTCAGCAAAGGTTGGAAGAACATCACCAAAAACTGAAAAAACAGAGGTACTGAATGAATGTTTCATTCCTTGCCATGCTAGAAGGGAAGGGTGGCGGTATAGAGGGCAGCAGTAGACAGACAAGATGGAGAGAAGGTAGAAAGGTGAGAAGGAACTGGCTTCCTTAACAGAGATGAGACAGGTTGTCTCCATGGGTCCTTAGGAATCAGGTTAGTGTACTAGCAGATCCCCTGACTGAGGTTTTCACAAGATCACTGGCTACTACAGAAGTGCCTGAGGGTTGGAAGACAGCATTTGTTGGTACCCTTTTACAAGACGGAAACTTGGGGGAAATCCATGCGCTACAGATGTGTTGTTTTAATAGTATAGGCAGGGAAAGGCAAGAAGAGAATCCTGAGACAGGCTGATTGCTTTCCCAAAGCAAAGCTGTCCCGAGGACACTAAAAATTATGCTTTCTTTGCCACCTGAAACCATCAGACAAACTTTACCCAGTTCTCTATCCAAGTTGAAGGAGAACTTGACAAGGGGGTGTGGCAGTTTGTGGACTACTTAGATAAAGCAATGCCTTTGACTCACTCCCACAAAAGCAGCTGCTAGGTAAACTAGAGTGAGTGGCAACAAGATCAAGGAATTTGACTTCTGCACTGTCAGTGATAGGACTCAGGATTTTGTGATAAGAGGAACAGTGCCAGGAATAAGAAAAGTGACTGACTAGTGGAATGCTCTGAGGACTATTCCTGGATCCAGTATTCTTTACTGTGTTTGTTTTAGATATGTCTGAGAGAGGAGAGAACAGAATCAACATCTGTGCCCTCTGCTCTGTGTTATTAGTAGAGATGGAGGATGAGAGAAAGACTCCAAATGTTTGGAAAGGCTGACCAAGTGAGAGGAAAGATGACATTTGAAGTTCATAGCAGGCAAGCCTGGTGTGAAATATCAGTTGGGTTGGGTGGAACTGATGGCAGCAGCTCAGGAAACATGTTGATCTGGCAGTGTTGCTCACATCTGGACTGGACCACCAGCAGCAGAGTGAGAAGGTGGTCACAGCAGCTAAAGGAATGCTAGAATGTATCCTCAGGGAATAGACTCCAGAAAGAGAGAGATATTTTTTCTGCTGAACTGATCCATGGTATAAGGTCACACCTTGAGAATTGTGTGAGTTTCTCGAGACCATACAAGGATAGTGATACTGGATTGCTGAAAGAAAGCCACCAGAAAGGTTTGCAGAATGGAGAGGAAAGGATGTGACCAGAGACTAGAGGATGGGGACTTAAAGCTCTTCTCACTTCAGACCTGAAGTGACAGGGGCACATGATATGGATTCTCAAGTTCACATCAGGGAATTGTGAAGGCGTTATCTTGAACAGAAAGGGCAATAAGGGTAGAGGACACATGCAGCCAATCATTGGAGCTGTGAAAATGAGAGACCCATGGAATGGACTGCTTGAGTGAGTGGTGGAGAGGGAATCCACAAAAACGTTCAAAAAGGTGTGAAACAAATGGAGAAGAGTTAAGAGGAAGATGGAAAAGAATGAAGACTAGATAGGTTTATTTTCTCCTGTCTAATAAATGTAATGTAAACTCCGCTCTCAAGAGATATTGTCCCCGTTAAGCTAGAAGCAGTATGTTATTTTCCTAGAACTGACAGCAGTGAAAACTAGAATTGGAAACTCATTACGGTAATCATATGAAAATTGATGAAAAAATGCCACCGTCACATAAACAGGGATAGCGAAGGAGATTATAGTTTGATTTATGTTAACATTTTGCTATTTTTTTCTATTTTCTATGTTGTGGCTGAAATCGGTAATGTTTTGCTATTTTTTTGTATTTTCCACATTGTGACTGAAATCGTAAGTATTGATCATTCCACTACTCTGGTTAACAAACATACATGCATAAGTAAATGCGTGGATACTAGCAGTTTCATTTATGTAAAGTTTGACCCATAAGGAAAATATTTAGAGGTGTGATGCATATCTCAGGCAAATCCAGTTTTTTGACAAGTCTTAGCTGTTAAATTAATTAAATCTCCAACTGGAAAAGAAAGGCCAAAGTTAAGTAGACTGTTTTTTCTGATCTCCCTTTGTGTAACTTACCTTCAGCTGCCACCATCTCTTCTCATTCATAGGGTCTGCCGGACCCACTTTAGCATTCTCCAGGCTCAGCCCGACCTATGACCAGGCCAGTGAAGAGATTGAGAAAGCTGGTGCAGAACTGTACTACTACTACTGGTGCATGTACCCTAACCCCATTCCACTGTATAGTAGCCTTGTGAGCTTCATGATTACTGCCTTCAGGGGGTGCATGCACATCCTGCCAAACAAGTGGTATGTGGCTTATAGCACAGAGCTTACTCAGTTCTTAATTCTACTATTGTGACAAGCTAATGCAGCGAGCTTAGTGAGACTCCCTCCGTACCAGACTGGACAAGCCAGCATCAGCTGGCACCGTCTAATCCCCACCCCCATCTGGTCCCTTTAGAACCTATGTCTTTATTCAAACTCATGGTCATCTGGGGTGCAGTAAGGGCTTTACCCATCTGTGCCTTGGGGTGGGAAAGTACTCTAGACATTATATTAAAAATGGAGAGCACCAGAGATAGAGTTGATTGCTTTACCTTTCAGTAAGTTCTGGTTCTAGGTTCCTCATGAGCAGAACAATGTGACATTTTCAGATGTTTTTATACCCTCAGATGGGAAAAGAATTTCATTTTATGTTGACATGCATTTATTGTCATTTTTGAAGCATGTACTTTATAGTACAAAATAGTAAAAAACAGCTTAATTAAAGTTAATAACTTGATTTACACTTTGTGATTAAGTAGCAGTAGAAAATAAATTTTGCAAAACTTCTTAACGTTCATACAGATCAACTCATTTGAATATATGGCACTTCAAGGAGTTTTTAAATGAAACTTCAGAATTGCATACCTGAAACCAAGAAAGCATCGAGTTCCAAAGGACAAGGCACAGGATATCTGAAGGGTCTGGTTCCATATATTTTTAAAACATGCTGTGAAAACTGCCAGAAGCTCTTCCTTAGTTGAATAGAGTGGTCAAAAAGGAGTATAAAGAGTCAGGATTTCCTTTTATTAGAGAGGACCTAGACTGTATTTAAGCATCCTGAACATAAATGTCGACTTCAGCACTAGAACAGAGTTGTGATAACAAACTGATCGTCACAATTCAGCACTCTGTCAGCTGAATTCTGTGCACACTGAAGATGTTTGATATTACTGATGTTCATCGTGTTTCACTGTTGTAGTCATTACACTTGGGTTATCCTGTTGGCAGGCTACCTGCAGTCGGCCAGAGTTCCAAAGTCTAGGTCCGGCGTCGGTTGCTGTCGCCTCTTCCCTGACGTCAGTGCGCCAGGGTTATAAAAGATGCAACCGACGCCATTTTCTTCAGTGTTTCTTGCTGCGCGGTGCCCAAAGCAAAAGCAGTTCGCAAGTGCCGGTCGGCTGACTCCTGAGATTTTCGAAATCGAGTTTCAGAATCAAAGTCTTCAATAAAGCTAAGTACCCCGTTGTGGAAACTTTTTCTTGCTCCAGACCGATGTCAGTAAAAGTTAACAATTGTATTTCTTGTGGGAAGCAAATACCTCATAAGGACTTTCACTCTTACTGTATTCCTTGCCTAGGCCCTGACCATGACATTACTAGTTGCCGGTTTTGTGCTAGATTCAACAAACGCACTATTAAGCGTCGATTTGATTTTGCTTTACATAACTTTGGCCGAAGGTTTAACTACATAATGCCGTTGGAACAACCGACGACCGGAAGTCATAAAAAACGCAAAGACAAGGAAAAGGACAGGCATCCGAGGTCCAAAACTGACGACGAAGCCTCTTCTAGGCCAGTCGCCGGTTCTCAGTGAGGCGCTTTTGCAGCCCCTGACACCCGCTACCTCAGAGCCAGAGGCCATATCCGACTCCCACATGGAGACACCTAGGCCTCTGGAAACTCAAGGTATTGGGCCCGCGGAAACTATTACCTCAGATGGGTCCGGAGCTGCTGAGCAGGCATCGGCTTCTGAGACTGTTTTCAGACCTTCACAACTTACTATTAAGTCCCCTGCTGCAGCCAAGGCGAAGTCAAAAACACCATTAAAGACAAGGAAACAAGTACAACATTCTCCTGGACAGTCATCCATGCCAAAGAAACAGATGCTTAAAATGGCCGAAGAATTAATTACTTTGATCAGGGGTTCCCATCCCCCACCTGATAAAAGGCCTAGGCAAGACACTGATTATGATTCCTCTGACCAGGTTTCTATTTCCTCTGATTCCTCTTCAGATCAGGGATATTCTCTCTCTCCCTATGAGGACTCTGACGCAGAAGAATCTATACCTTCAGCCTTACCGCCTGAGGATTATTCTTTTGGGGAAACCGTGCACACCATGAGGGAGCATTTCCATTGGGGAGAGTCAGGATTATTCAGAATCCAAGAAAAGGCTCAGAGACTTTATTTTATTGCCTCAGCACAGGCCCCTGGCTATCCCCCCTGTGCTTGATATTGTTGATGATATTTTCTCTGAATCCAGTCTGTCTCCTGACTCTTTACCCCCTGCACCAGTCAAGCCAGACAGGTACTACAGGGTCCCTGACTCTCATACATTTCTTTATAAAAAACCACCTGCTGACCCTGAAGCAATTTCTCAGGGTCCCAAAGGGGTTAAGGCTTCCACTGTAAAAAAAAAAAAAAAAAAAAACCCTGTCCCCTCTGATAGGGATTCTAGAGCTCTAGATAGATGGGGGGAAAAAGGTTTACACTTCTGCTACTTTAGCTGTAAGGGCTTTAAACTGCCAGTTTCACATGCTTAAATATCAACAGTACCTCATGTCTTTGTTAAAACAGAAAATGCTTATAAACTCAGAAAGTACTGACATTAAGGAAATGCAGGATTTATTGCATGCAGCTGAACAAGTGGGAAAGCATACTCTGCAATGTGGTTTTGATTAATTAGAGGCTTCTTGTAGAGCTGCAGTTACAGGCTCTGTCATTCGAAGGCATGCTTGGTTGAAAGAACAAAGTTTACCTGAACATGTTAAAGTAAAATTATTAGATGCTCCACTACAGCATGATACTTTGTTTGGTGTTAAGGCAGAAGAGGTGTTAAAGAAAATGGAGGATAAAGCAAAATCAATGCAGACAGTAAAGAATTTCTTACAGGTGCAACCACCTAGGTTTAGCAGAAACTGGCCTTCAAAAAATTGGTCCTTTCCAGTGTCAGACAGGCCACAAAGAGGCAGATACAGATGCCCAAGAGGCAGATCTCAGCCCCAAGGCTCCTACAGACCTAAACAATGGGGTGCTTCAGCCCCCAAAGGAGGAGAAGACAAATCACAACCTTATAGGAAACAGTCCCAATGACTTCCCTCTACAAATGCCAAGTACTTACCTTTTGGCAGCACCCTTAGGGGGAAAGCTAGCACTTTTCTCACAAAATTGGCACATAATCACCCAGGACAAATGGGTACTGAATATTGTTTCTCAGGGTTACAGGTTCCGCTTTCACACCCTTCCAAAATCAAAAGGTATGCCGGACCTGCCACAAAACCAATGGGCAGAGGCACAAAGCAAATTGCTGCTGTCATGAACATGGGAGCTATTCAAAGAGTACCACAGCAAGAACAGGGACAAGGATTTTACTCAAGACTTTTCCCTAGTACCCAGAAAGGACAAAGCCTGGAGACCAATACTGGACTTGCCAATCCTAAATACTTTCCTGGATGTTCCAAAATTCAAAATGTTAACACTGTAGCAACTTCTACCCATGCGCAAGAAGGATTGGCTAGTTACTTTGGACCTCAAGGAGGCATACCTGCATGTCCCAATCAGACAATCTTGCAGAAGATACATCAGATTCATAGCTGGCTCAATGTATTACCAATTCTCTGCACTTCCCTTTGGCTTATCTACTGCACCCAGGGTCTTCACAAAATGCCTGGCACCAGTAATTGCATATTGCAGACAAAAAGGAATTCAAATATATCCCTACTTGGACGACTGCCTTATTCAAGCAGAGAGCAAGGGCATTCTACTAAAACATCTGGCGTTTGTGAAAAGAGTACTAATCTGCCTAGGGTACACAATAAACAAAAAGAAATCAAAACTAGTGCCCTCTCAAGAGAGAATATTCCTGGGTGCAAGCTTAAATACAACTGCCCAGATGGCTTATCTCATGCTAGACAAGCAAAGGCAACTGACTCATTACTTTCAAATGATGGCAACAAAGACCCAGCTCCCTGCAAGAAAAATTCTGCAGGCCCTGGGCTTCATGGCATCCTGCATTCTACTAATTCCATATGCAAGACTGCATATGAGGAAACTACAATGGTATCTAAAAAGTGTTTGGACTCAACATTGCCACAGCCTGGAAACAATAATAACTCTAATTTCCTGCCTGCAACAGGAGTTTCAATGGTGGTCCTGGGCCTGTCACCACAACAAGGGACTGCCTTTCACCTTTCCCACAGCCAGGCAGACAATAACAACGGATGCATCGGATTATGCCTGGGGGGGGGCACACATGGCAGGAAAATGTATTCGGGGCACGTGGCCCAAGGAACAAATGCATCTCCACATCAATCAAAAAGAGATGCTAGCTGTACAGAATGCCCTGACAGCCTTCAAGGATCTACTACATCCAGGACAACTGTTACTAAAGATGGACAATACCACAGTTATGTGGTACATAAGCAAGGGGGCAGACATTCCTACCCCCTCTGCAGGCAAGCCATGACTTTGTGGAACACAGCACTGACCTATCAAGTACATCTGCAGGCACAATTCCTGCCAAGAACGAAAAATACACTGGCAGACGAGCTAAGCAGAAATCTCATGGATCCTCACGAATGGAAACTAAATCCACAGGTCTTCAGCATGATAACAAGGAAATGGGGACGCCCAGACATAGATCTTTTTGCCTCCCCTCACAACTACCAACTACAGAAATTCTGCACAAGAACGTATCACTCACAAGCATGGAAAGTGGATGCTCTATCATTCAGCTGGAAAACCCTGACAGTTTATGCCTTCCCTCCACTGCCTCTTCTTCCCAAGGTGCTCCTAAAAGTCAGACAAGAGAAGCCAAAAATGATCCTAATTGCCCCAGACTGGCCACGCCAGCACTGGTACCCAATCCTAAAGAGCTTGTCTCAAGGCCTAGCCTGGCCTTTACCTCAAATTCCTCATCTTCTGACTCAACAAAACAATCATATTCTGCACAGCCACATCAGAACCTTAAATCTGGCTGCATGGCAGATAATATAGCCACTCAGACCACACCTCTCTCTAAAGCTGTTATGGATGTCATTTTAGAAGCCAGGAGGCCCAGCAGTAGGAAATCTTATGCAGAAAAATGGAAGAGATTCTGTGCTTGGAACCAGGCACAAGGACTCAAACCACTTGTTCCAAATATTCCTCAGATTTTACAATACCTAACTGAGATGCTGGACAAAGGCCTATCCTTCTCATCTATTAAGATCCATGCCTCTGCCATTTCAGCTCATTACAATATGGAACCTCCTATTTTTTCACACCCACTACTAAGACAGTACCTCAGAGGGGCAAAAAACATAAGACCCCCAAGGAGAGCACCAATACCTACTTGGGACCTCAATTTTGTTTTAGAAAAGCTCACACTGCCTCCTTTTGAGCCAGCCAACACAGCTGATATAAAATTCTTATCATGGAAAACTGCTCTGCTCCTAGCAATAACTTCAGCAAGAAGAGTCTCAGGGTTACAGGCATTAATGGCAGTGGAACCTTTCATCATTTTTCATCAGGACAGGGTCTCTCTAAGGGCAAACCCCACATTTATGCCAAAGGTGGTTTCCAGTGTGGCTCTTAACCAAGCCATTCATTTGCCAACTTTCTTTCCAAATCCCCAGAATAAAGGGGAGAGACTTCTGCATGCTTTGGACATACACAGACAGCTATCATTCTGCTCGGACAAAACAAAAGCTTTCAGAAAAACTGAGCAACTGTTTGTAGCTTATGCTGCAGGATCACAAGGAAAGCCTATCTCAAAGCAGACTATTTCAAAATGGATAGGACACTGCATTCGCTTCTGCTATGCACAACATGACAAATCAGTGCCTAAGAGCATTAGGCCACATTCTACCAAAGCAGCAGCCACTTCAGCAGCCTTTCTCAGAGGAGTACCAACCAAAGACATTTTAGAAGCTGCGACCTGGAGTTCAGTGCACACTTTCATCAAGCACTACCACTTACCTCTCTACTCTAAATCCAGAGCAGGCTTTGCCACTGCAGTTCTGCAGGGCCTGGTAGCCTCTCCTAATCCTATTTAGGACCAGCCACCCAACCTCAGCTTTCGGATTCAACCCAAGTGTAATGACTGCAACAGAGAAACATGATGAACATAGTACAGTTGTGTACCTACCATAAATGTAGATGTTCGAGTGTATTCACTGCTGCAGTCCAGGTTACCCACCCACCACCACCCTTTCTTTGCTGAGACTTAACTGTACACCTCTATCCTATACAACTTACGTGGTGTATTTGCTTATAGATGAAGGAAATGTTAATTTTTGTGCATGCATACTTATTGGCAGAATTTTCAGCCTACCAATTTGGGGGCACCTGACATCTGGGGCAAGAAAAACTGAAGAAAATGGCGTCGGTTGCATCTTTTATACCCCTGGCGCACTGACGTCAGGGAAGAGGCGACAGCTCCTGACGCCGGACCTAGACTTTGGAACTCTGGCCGACTGCGGGTAGCCTGTCAGCAGGATAACCCAAGTGTAATGACTGCAACAGTGAATACACTCGAACATCTACATTTATGGTAGGTACACAGCTGTACTTTCAGAATCCTAAGGCAGATAGCATTGTGATAATCCATACAGTATGAAATTAAGGCATGAACTAGTGCAGTCAGATGAGTTTGAAAATTGATCCTGAAGATGTTCTTTGAGCAAAAGATAAAATGATTTCATAACTCTTGTAGCATGATCCTTTTGTGATGGCACTTTGTCTAGGAGCATCCCCGGATGTCAGAGCATTGTTATTTTTGCCATAAAAAAATAAGGGAGCGCAAGGTACAGAGCCTCTGAAGGCCTCACTGTAATACACAGCAAGACATTTTCCAGGTTTTTACTAGTTTGATGTTTAACTGACAATAGTTCATATGTGTAAAAATGGAATCCAGATAGCCCTTAAGAATAGTCAAATCAGATGAACATTCATGAGAGAAGGAGAGGTAAAGCTGGATGAAGTCATCGTAACAACACTGGTTTTGTAAGCATCTCCATTGAATAGTATCTTTCATTGTAGGCCTCTGCACCATGAGCAACATGGGAACCAGAATAGAGTCCTGTGGAGCTTGAAGAAGAATTTAAGCTAGAAACAGATCAAGGCATGCACCAGTTGATGAGAAGGCAATCTCCATTGAATTTTGAGGTGCTTGATCATGATCTTGTATTCCACAGTGTTAGATCCAGCTAGCTGCTTATCTATTCAAGGCAGAATATAATCAATGGTTGCTTACCACTATGGTGTTATTTACAACCCTAAAGAGGGCAATCTCAGTGATATGTCTAGAAGTAAAACTAGACTGACAAGTATCCATGAGACTGTCAGAGGACAACTGTGAATACAGCCGTAGAGAGCAGTTGTCTGTAATATGCCGATTTTATATTATTTTGCAAGGGTTTATAATAATAATAATAATAAAAAAAATGGAACAGACTTGAGGCTTGTATGTTTTATGTAGCAACACTAGCTCCTCTGTATCCTTTAAAGACTAATTTTGCTGCTACTCTTTTGAATGGGTCTATATTAAATCTTTGCAAGACCCAGAAGATTGTGACATAAAGCATTGAGCTGGAAAGATCATACCGGCAAAACATCTACTGCTGTGAGTAAACAGGGTTTGCCCTCCCCCCCCAGCAGTGCAGTCTTTGAGTTAGTATATGTAATTAGTAGGGAGTGTGTGGTGGTGCAAATGGCCTTGGCACTCTGCAGAACAGATGATGTTATGTAGTACTATCTCACCGTAATTCTTGCTGGATGGGTTCAGAGCCGATTCTCATATCCAACTCAGCCGATACTAAAGCTCGAGAGCTTTTACTGGCTCGAGGCTAACCCCTTTTCCATGGTGCCTCACAGCAATTCCCCAGATCTCGTTTGCCGAGAAAGCTTTGAGGTTGTCTCCTTACTGGCTCCTTGGCTAAGTAGAAGATTTTTTGATAAATCGTGATATTTTTTGTCTATTTTCTTCATATTTCACCTTAATATTTATCTATTACCTGTGTGATTGTTGTGAGTGCTCCGACTGCTTCGCTTTCAGAGTTGAACACTTCAGTCCATCTGTGCTGGATCCTTTGGTTCCAAGAATTCTTCCTGCTTCCTCGGAACCGATAACTCTATCCTCGTCGGCTCAGTTTGGAGTTGAGGGGTCTGG
The DNA here is from genome assembly GCF_019279795.1 of Protopterus annectens. NCBI lineage: Eukaryota > Metazoa > Chordata > Ceratodontiformes > Protopteridae > Protopterus > Protopterus annectens. The sequence continues at coordinate 939,463,983 of NC_056748.1, forward strand.
GAGCCGACGCGCTCGAGTCGACTCCGAGAGGGATAGTCACCCCAGTTTTTCTTCGGAACCAACCCTCCCTCTCGGTGCGTCACCTCATCTGAGCTCGGTTCCCACGTCTGCTTCGGAACCTGTCCCTACTGCTCGGAGCCGACCCTCTGTTTCCTCGGAGTGGAGGTCGTCTTCGGAGTGGGGTGGAAAGGCCTTCGAAGCAGTAGAGAAAGCTTTGTCCAGTGCCAAAGCCCTGCCTTTGGACCCGATGTCCCACCAGCAGCCGTCAGCAACCTCTTCTCCCCCACCTCCCCCTCAGCGTAGGGAACAAGAGACTCAAACAGCCCTTATTGGAGGTTCCCCCTCTTCTGAGACCTCCCCAGATTATCCCACTGGAGAGCTCCCTTGGAAGAGACTTTGTAAGAGGAAGCACATTGACTCACCTGAGTCTGTCACATCAGACACTGATTTGGATGTGTCAGAAGGGTCCCCTAGATCCCCCTCTGAGGATGTCTCTTTTGCTGACTTCCTTAAAATCCTTAGACAGAGGGGTGATTGGAAGACCTCTAACCCTACTGAGGACGAATCAGTGTACCTTGAGGCCTTTGGTTCCTGACATTCCACCTCCTGGGTGACACCACCGTATGACCAACTCTTGGGGGTCATATCCCGGACACAGCTGAGCCTGTCCCGAGGAGGCCAAACAAATTTATGACTGCTCCAGAAGATAAGTCCTTTCTTTCTAAGGGAGTTCCTGTGGATGCTATGGTGGTGGTAGCGGCCACAAAAAAGGAGTTGTCCGAGACATCTTCTAATATCCATCCTCCTAATAGAGTCCAGGACGATGGATAGGTATGGAAAGCATACCTTCACTTCAGCGACATTTACCTTATGATCACTGAATTACCTGGCCCATTTTACTAGACTTCAAAGTGATCTCCTGAAGGAGTTGGGAGACGCCCTTCAGGGTTCAGTAGCTTCGGGATCCACGGACAAGGTATCTGCGCAGTTCTCCACCCTTACATCTATAGCTAACTCCTCCATGAGGCTGATTTCCTATGCAGGCTGACGGAGCGAGCAGAGAAGTCACAGCAGGAATTTCTCTTAGGAGACCTTCCTGGATGCATCTGTGTAACTTCACGGAATCCTTTAAGTTTTCATTTACCAACGTCCTCTTTGATGGTTCAACTCTTTTTGGACCGCAGGTAAAAGAGACTTTGACCAGGTGCGAGCAGGAAGGGAAAACCTTATCTGCTGTCTGAGTCCGTTTCTCCCTTCCTTCTTGACCCTATCCCAAGGGTCAAACAGGAGGGAAAATGTGGTTCTGTAAATCAAAAAAAGGTTTTCCTCAGGCATAAGGTCTACCCTCCCCTAGACACAGAGGGGGAGGATATAATGAAAGATGCCGCCCTCGTGGCAGAGGAGGTCTGCAACATCAGGAAGATGGAGATATTTTCTCTGATCGTCCCTTCCATCGCCCCTGAGGGGTTGCCAGACTGTCCATCTCTTGGAGGCAGTCGAGGTTTGTCTTTCACTGTACCAAGCGCCTGGCTACAAATTTCCCAAGATCATTGGGTACAAACCATAATTTCCAGAGGTTACCCTTTGTTTCCGATCCCCCCGGTAAACCGGTCTCTACCAGACGTGCCACCATTCAATTAGACCGTGCAACATCAGAGGTCATCTCGTTGCTTCAAAAAAGAGTCATTCAAGAAGTCCCCACAGAGCAAATAGGATCCAGAACTTACTCACGATTCTTTTTAGTTCCAAAAAAGACAGGGGACTGGAGAGCAATTCTAGATCTCAGCAAACTCAAGTCTGTAAAGAAATCGAAGTTTCATATGATCACTCTGCAGTCGATATTTCCCTTTATCGGGAAAGACAATTGGATTTGCTGCATAGATCTTCAGGATGCGTACTACCACATCAAAATGGACCGGCACTCCAGAAGACATCTATGCTTTCGGCTGGGAGCCAGTCATTTTCAGTTTTGAACATTGCCCTTTGGCCTCACTACAGCCCCCAGAGTGTTCACCAAATGCATGGCAGTGGTAACGGCTCACCTGAGACGTCAAGGATTCTAGGTGATTCCTTACTTAAACGACTGGCTCTTCACTGCTACCACCAAGCACCAACATCAGAACCAGGGATGAGACTCTGTCCTTGTGTGCCAGATTAAGCATTACAATAAACCTAAAAAAATCAGTCTTATCTCCATCGCAGCGCATTGTGTTCTTAGGCTCAGAAATAGACTCAACCACCATGACAGCAAAACTGACACCAGAAAGGATAGAATTGTTGCACAACCAAGTCAGATTCTTGCTGAAGAAAAACAAAGGCTAGTCCTTCAGGTCCTAGGGACTATGGCTTCCACCATTCTCTTAGTTCCCCTAGCCTGTCTGCACATGAGTACTTCAGTGGCTACTATTTGCCCAGTGGTCAATGCAGGATCTCCCCCATCTCACCAAATACTCATCACAAACTCCTGCAAGAAGGATCTAACATGTTGGTTACGTACAGATCATCTTCATCTAGGTCGCCCACTTGCTCCCCCTCAGCAAAATGCAGTCTTGACCATGGACGCCTCCCAGATAGGGTGGGGGGAGCATTGTCTGGGAAAGACGGTCCAAGGTATTTGGCAGGATCACGAGAACCACTTGCACATAAATGTTCTGGAGATGAGAGCAGTGCTATACGCGTTGCAAGCACTTCACAGCTCTCTTCCCACAGGGACAATTGCGATTCAATTAGACAACATGTCTGTAGTGTGGTCCATAAGCAAGGGGGAACCAAATCTTACCCACTTTGTCGAGAGGCTCTAAGAGTATGGACATGGGCAATGAATACTCAGTGCTTGCTGGTAGCAACACACATTCCAGGGAAGTCCAATGTGATAGCAGACAAACTCCGTCAAGCAATTCTGATGCCTCACGAGTGGTCCCTGAATTCAGAAGTTGTGGAAGAGATTTTTCGCAAATGGGGCCAGACTTGCTGCGACCTATTCACCACATACATGAACTCGCAATGCAGCAGCTACTTTGCCCTAATTCCCCATTCGGGGATGTCACACAGGAATGCTCTGGTTCACAATTGGCCTCCGGGACTCCTTTATGCTTTTCCACCCTTTCCTCTCATACCAAAAGTGATTCAGAAAGCAAAATTGTTGGAGTGTACCCTGATCCTCATTGCTCTTTACTGGCTTCGCCAAGTCTGGTTCCCCTTCCTTTGACCCTATCTCTTGGAGGAACCATGGATTCTGGAACCATCTCTGGACCTCCTGATTCATCAATCGGGGCAGTTCCATCCTACTATCCAAACCGTGAAATTGACAGCATGGCTGCTCCAGTTCCACGAATAGCCAGGTGTGTTTTCCTTTCCCCATACAGTCAAACACATTCTGATTTCTTCACACAAACCTTCCACCAGGAAATTATATTCCAGTAAATAGAAAAGGTTCTCCATTTGGGCAGCAAACCCAAGGCAGAGATCCCTACTCAACTCCCATAGAGTCTATCCTGTCCTTCCTGGTATCCATTTTTCAAGAAGGAGCTGCAGCTGCTACTATTCGAGTTCAGTTAGCTGCCATCTGTAATTATCATTTTGGCTACATGGGAAATCCAGTCATGTCCCACTCTTTATGCAAAACCTTTTTGAAAGGAGTCCTCCTACTCAGACCTCCAGTCAGGCAACCATTGGAGCCCTGGGACCTGAACCTACTTATCACATCTTTAATTTCTCCACCTTTTGAACCGTCTTCTTCATTGGATCTGAAATTCTTGCCTTGGAAGACATTGTTCTTAGTGGCTATAACATCTGCTAGAAGATTTTCAGAATTGCAAGCCCTCACCATTCGACCTCCTTACATTGTTTTCCACAAGGATAGTCTCACTTAGAACTAAGGTATGTTCAGAGCATAATCTCAACACAACTATCGAATTACCAGTTTTTTCCCAAGTCATAGTAATAAATCAGAATACAGATTACACCAATTGGATGTCCACAGAATTCTCAGGTTTTACCTGCATAGGACTAAAGAATTTAGAAAATCAGACCAATTATTTGTTTCCTTCTCAGACAAAAATAAAGGCTTGCCTGTTTTTAAGGTCACTTTATCTAAATGGCTTTCAGACTGCATTTCATTTGCTTACAAAACTGCTGGCAAACAATTACCTGCCAGAGTTAAAGGCCATTCAACCAGAGCAGTATCAACTTCATATGCCTTTAGATCGAAACTCCCAATTGATACCATTTGTGCAGCAATTACTTGGGCAAGACCTCCTACCTTTGTCACTCATTACAAATTGGATTTGGCCTCCCGGGACAGGTCATCCTTTGGGTCCACTGTGCTAAAGAGTGTCTTCGCTTGAGCCACCCGGGATGAAGGTGCTAGGGACGCTGTCCCATCCAGCAAGAATTATGGTGGGATAGGACTACATAACATAAAGCAGTTATGTACTTACCATAACGTTCCATGTTTGTAGTCCATCTCGCCTATATTCTTGCATCCCACCCTCCTTCCCCCTTCCTGTTTCCTGGACGAACTGGTGGACTATCCATTATGCTGTCTGACCTGGTTGTAGTTGTCCGTCCACTTGGCATGGATAGTAATAGAAAGTATTCTGTTTGTATGTGCATAATTATTGATAGTTTACTTACTATTATGTACCTATTTACTTTCTTGCAAACAAGATCTGGGGAATTGCCGTGAGGCACCATGAGATAGGGGTTAGCCTCGAGCCAGTAAAACCTCTCGAGCTTTAGTATTGGCTCAGTTGGCTCCGAACCCATCCAGCAAGAATGTAGGCAAGATGGACTACAAACATGGAACGTTATGGTAAGTACATAACTTATTTTTTTTGTTTTCATGCTTTCAATGTTTTGCCAGTTCAGTTTTCTCCTCTTCGATGTTTTAGGGTGCAGTCTTCTGGTCTTGTGATGATTTATCATAGATCTGTTTTTAACAGTAATGTATTAATTGTAAGTTCTTTTCTGCCATCTTTAATCACATTGTGTAGTGGAAAGTTTAAATACCCAGATCTTAAGTTCTTTCATATCTCTGTTTGTCTTGTACTGCAGTAGTAGTAAAAATACTGGGCTTGTCTGAGAAATATCATTGTCTTCCTAGCTGCAGAAAAAAAAAATACACTGCAAAAAAGTTCTGTTTGGTGGCGTGGAAGTGGTTCCTATTGACGACTGCTGAGTATAGTCTTTCTTAATGTCAACAGGTTTTGCATAGAGCAGGATTTCTTTATCTGATGCTATCCGTGTCATCATTCCTCACAGATGGGTCTATGATCAGAAATCAGGTCTGAGCAGGCCACTTTTTAGACAGATACAGAGCTCAAGCTCCTCCCCTTCCAGTAATCACTTGCTACCTTCTGACCCTCAGATCTCATTTGTCGCTAAATCGCTCCAGACGTGGTCCAGGGTCAAGCAGTAGGGAATATAGATAGGTGGTATTTTGTTGGTTTTCTTCTCTGTCTCTCTCGCTCTCTCTTTTTAGGGTGTGTGTTTGTCTGTTGTAGTTTTTTGAATATGGCTGATAAGCCTGTAGGTTTTAAGAGATGTTCCTCGTGCGGTCAGTAGATGCCTTTCTCTGACTTGCACGAGGAGCATCTCCACTGTCTAGGGTCATCGCACCTGGAGGTGGAATGCGACATTTGTGCCGCATTCAACCCCAGGGCCCTTGAAGAGAGCTGCAACAAGCTTTTCCTCAAAGGCTTGGCGCAAGGTGGTTCTCTGTCTTCAGACTCCCTCTCCAAGTCTTCGCAGGATCCGAAGAGACCTCCTCCTACCCCTCGGGTGTCTTCTCACTTCCTGAAAAGCCGACGCTCTCAGATTGCACATCTCCGGATCAGAGTCCAGCCTCTTTGGCTTCAGATCTGAGGTCTCTCATTCCCAGAACTTCGAATCAGGCTCTCTGGTCTAACACGTCTTCAGATCAGAGGCCTTCAGATCCAAGTAAAAGCAGGCCATCCCCGGATCTGACTGGTACGGCATCCAAGTCTTCAGACCCTGTAAGATTGTCTGATCTGACAGTAGCATCTAGTCCTATTGTTATAGAGGGTATTCCTCCCGGATCATCTAGGACCCATTCGGATCAGAGATGTCTGAGCTGATCTCCATCTCAAAACCACATAACTTCAGGATTCAATGCAGGATCTCCAGCACGATCTGGACATTCCTCAGCTTCATCCAGGTCATCCAGAAGTCTCCTTCCCTCCAACATGGATAGGATGATAAGTTTCCTCAAAACCCAAATCAAGTTGGGCCTGCTGCTGTTCCCCACCCATGTGCCTAAGGGACCCTCCCCATCCACAGGTCTCCACTCTCCTCTTCCTAAAAGGAATTGGAATGTCAGAACCTGGAGATTCGTAGTGAGAGGCAGACTGTGTTGGGAATCCCATCCTTTTCAACACTGTCAGAGTCCCTGGCCAGATGTGTTCCACAGCCCTTGGACCAGAGTGGGCCTCTTCTCCAAGGGGCAGTGCTGGTTCCCTGGGGATGGGTTTGGGTCTGGGTTTTTTCGACTGCTTCCATCCTTTGGGGACTTTGGCACTGAACAGCTCGGGGCGGATATTGTCTGGGGATTTTGGCACTGCGTCAGGGTCCCTTCCCAGGTGGCCCCAGCCACTGGGGATGGGGGAGGGGCTTCTTCCAGTCAGTTGGCCTTCTGGGCGGTAGAGAGGACCTTCTCCAGTTTGGTAGTTACCTCTCCTTTTTCTTGGGGTCTGCTTCAGCCTTTTTTGGGTTTGGACGCTGAGGCCTCATCATTCATCCAGGGTCAGCCCTCTCGCGAGCACCTTTAGATGGGCAGTGCCCCACTTGTGGTACCCATCTCTTCCAAGTCCTCCCCCAAGCCCACTGCAGAGGAGCCCCCTCGGAAGTGAATCTGTAAGAGGGGACACATGGACTCCCCCAGAGTCCCTCACCGAAGACATAGATTTTGAGGAGGGAGACTGGTCCCCAGACTTCGCCTGAGGCAGTTTCCTTTGGGGACATTCTGGAAGTCCTCAGACAGAGAGGTGGATGGTCTTCCCAACCCCCATCATTGGAGGAGTCTGTTTTCCTGAAGGCATTTGGGATGGGCCAGTCTACTACCTGGGATCCCCCCTGCTAATGAGCATGTGGACCTCATTGCCAGCAGGACTTGGAAGGAGCCGGACACAGTGGAACCTGTGCCAAGAAAGCAGATAACTTTCTCAGTCCCCCTCAGGACAGGTCTTTTTGGAGCAAAGGGGTCCCTGTTGATGCCATCGTGGTGGTTGCTGCTACCAAGAAGGAGCTAGCTGAGCAGAGCTTCTCGGTCCATCCCCCAAACAGGCAGTCCTGGGCAATTGACCATTTTGAAAAGGGTGTGTTTGGCTCAACTACTTTTGGTCTGAGAGCAACTAATTACTTGGCCCACTTTACCCGACTTCAAATGGATTTGGTTTTGGAGCTTACCACTTCCCTGCCAGAGTTGTTGCCTAAAGAGAGCTTCAAGCAAGTCTCTCCAAGGCTGTCCACTCTCACTTCCTTAGCTAATTCCTCAATGAGGCTGATCTCAAATACTGTGGAGGTCACCTCTCAAGCACCATGCCTGGCTTCACCTTTGTGGATCCGTGGAACCCTTTAAGGTATCCTTTATGAATGCCCCCTTTGATCGCTCCACTTTGAACTGCGGAGACCTTTACCAGCAGTGAGCAGGAAGGCAAGATTCTTTCTGCGGTAGGGATCCAGGTTTTCTACCCCCCCCCCCCCCAGAAGTCCTTTTCTAAGACCCAGAGAGGAGGAAAGAAGCTTTGGTTCCAAAGGATTTAGTCTTCTGTCACGCCACTTCCCTGGAATCCTCTTCCACAGGCCGGGTCAGGAGATTCAGTGGTAGATGTAGGGGCAGAGGGGGTCCACAAAATCAGGGCTCCCGAGAAACCTTCTCAGAGAAGCCCTTCCAGCGCTCCTGATGCCTGCCCTGGAGGCAGTCAGGGGTCGTCTCTCCCTTCACCCACTAGCCTGGACAGGTCTCACCTCCGATCAGTGTGTGCTAAAATCATTTCCAGGGGTTACTCTATTCCCTTCTCCCAACCCCCTCCAACTCAGATTTCTCCCAGACATACCACCCTGCCAAAGGGAGTTGGCCTCTCTTGAGGTGCAAGACCTCCTTCGAAGAAGAGGCATTCAAGAGGTCCTGAGAGGACAATGAGGGTCCAGAACTTACTCTCGCTTCTTTTTGTTGCCAAAAAAGAGTGGGGACCTGCGTCCGATTCTAGACCTCAGTAAGCTAAACCTTTCTGTCAAGAAGTCCAAGTTCCAGATGGTCACTGTACAGTCTATTCTGCCTCTCTTGTGCAAGGATGATTGGATATGCTCTGTGGATCTCAAGGATGTGTACTGTCATATAAAGATAGACAGATGCTCCAGGAGACATTTACACTTTCGGCTAGGGGCCAATCATCAGTTCAGAACCCTGCCCTTTGGACTCACCACATCCCCCCAGGCGAGTACCAAATATATGGCAGTGGTGGCAGCTCATCTCTGGCTGCAGGGTTTCCAGGTTTTTCCGTACCTGAATGATTGGCTCATCACAGCTCTACTAACACTGGTGACCTTGGCATGTCCTCAGGCTTTTCCAGCATCTAGGTATCACACTGAACCTGCCCAAGTCAAGTCTAGTTTCAAGCCAGAACCTGGAATTCATTGGAGTCCAGTTGGACATGGTATCAGAGACTGCAGCACTGCCTACCCACAAGGTCCAGCTGATTCAAGATCAAGTTTCTCTTTTGTTAACTCTAGCACACCTGCCAGTTCATTTGATTCTCAAAGCACTATGCTGTATGGCAGCTGCCATTCAGTTGGTGCCACTCGCCAGGTATCATATACGAGTTCTCCAATGGACCGTGGTAGTGCAGTTGTCCATTCTGTCTCAGCCCATGTCTATGACAATAAAATTGACACAGGTATGCAGGAATCATCTTATTTGGTGGCTTCAGTCTAAGGACCCTTTGCTCCGCCCAAGGCCACAGTGACCACGGATCTGTCCCTTTTAGGGTGGGAGGGGGCATTATCAGGGCAGGACGGTTCAAGGCACATGGTCCCCTGTAGAGACCAAATTGCACATAAATTTCCTGGAGATGAGAGCAGTCCTTTTAACGTTGCAAGCCTTTCAGGACTGCCACCCTCTGGGGACCATAGCCATTCAAACAGACAACACGGCTATAGTCTGGTACATCAACAAGCAAGGAGGAACACTGTCTTTTCCTCTATGCAGGGAGGGGTTCTGATGGAGAGATGAAAAGTCAGCAAGCAAAAGAGAGTAGTAGTGCTGAAATTGAATTAATCCTCAAGTCTTGGTGAGTACCTTCGTGAGGAGGACCCTGTTGGCGAGACTGATACATAGACTGTATTTATGTAACATACATCATGGACAGAAGTAAGTCAAAAACAAAAAAAAAAGATAGCTGGGTGCACAAGACCCAGGATAAAAAAGTGCCCAATCCTGGTAGGCGCACTGGTGCCAGGACTGGAAAAAAATGACAGTATAGAATCCTCAAAATACGGAACCATTCCTACAATGGGGCCAGGCCAGACCCAGGGGGAAGATGGGCCCCCCTGTTGTAGAAGGAAGTAGCAGTCCACAAAAATCACTAAAATTGATTGGCCAAAGAAGAGCCATAAAGATGATAGAGAGTGGACTATTGAGAATAAGACAGAAATGATGTATTGTTACTATTATGTAAAAAGCCCAGAATTTCCAGACACAAGATATATAAAACGGTTAAGCTAGAAATTAGAGGAAAGAAAAATACTTCCACAAGAATAACTGTCAGAAGCTTCAAATAAAAATTTGTGTTCATTAATGCAACAGATTTTTGAAAAACAGTATATAGATCAAGAAACTTTGATCTGTTTGGAAAAAGAAGCATCTGAGGAAGTGCGGAAATATAAACAAAACCTAGAGATATTTGAAAAATATAAAAAAAAAAATATGGACATGGGAAAGAAAGATTTGATATGGTGCAATATTTATGCAAAGGAGAAAGCCAAGTTAGCTAATATAGATAAGTCAGTCTCAAAGATATTCAAAGAGAAATACAGGCAAAAGCATCCAGATATGGAAAATTTCACAATAAAAAATTAATAGCACAAAGATGTAATGTGGAAAAGAAGATTAGTAAAGCAGAAGTTAAAGAAATAGAAGTTGAAGTTATGAAGTGCATGCGAAGTGAAGGATTTAATGTAGAAGGTCTAACACAGACCACATCAGAGCATGACAGAGGGAGTCCCCAGAATAAGGAAAAGCAAAAGATCAGGAGATGTGAAGAAGAAATATGGACATGGTAAAGGAAAAGAGATTTAATATGGTGTAATATTTATGCAAAGGAGAAAGCAAAACTAACCAATACAAAAAGAGCAGCACCAAAGATATTTGAAGTGAAGTACAGGCAAAGGAATCCAAACATGGAAAACTTTACAGTACAAAAAATAAGAAGACAAAGAGGAAAAGTAGAAAAAGAGACTAGTAATGAAGAAGTCAAAGAAATAGAAAGTGAGGTCATGGAGTAGCTGTAAAAGAGAAGGATTCAGTGTAGAAAATTGAATACAGAAAGCACCATAACAGGATAGAGTAATGGATATCCAAATTAAGGGGAAATCAGTGGAACAGGAAGCAATTGGTCTTGTCATATCAAGATATTTTGGAACCTTCCACAGGAAACCAGTATAAATGTTCACTTGAAGCTAGACAGCAAGGAAAGGAACTGTGGAAACCCTGATGCGGTCAATGTTGAGGAGTGATAGGCTAGTGAGTTCCAATGAGACAGAGCAATGGATGGCACAGGATGAAGTTTAAGAAAATGTGCCACAAGAAGATGATATAGAACTTTCTATAGAATGCCCACAGGAAACAGAAAACAAGGGATGTGCCCTCAGTTTGGAAGAAAATGAGCTAAGAGAAGAGTTGCTTGATTTAATAGACATGGATAGATATATCAACATCATCGAAAGAAATAGACTGCAGAAGGTCAATAAAATCCCAAAATAAGAAGTCTGATAAAACAAATGAATGCAGTAATTAGGACTGTCCATAGAGATCCATGTGATATAATAGAAGTAAAAACGATATACTAATGTGCTGCTAAGTTAATAACTGATAAAGTTCTACCACAAGTTCACAGGGTAGCGAGGGAAAGGAAGGGGCGAAAGTAAATACTATCATGGAAATATCGAATAGAGAAAATTATAAAGCAGCTAAGACAAGAAGTGTCACTGTTAAAAGGTTATAGAAGGAGGGAATAGATCAACAACAATACTAACAAAGATAGATGTGATAAAAGCAATGCACAGTATTAGAACAGACCAGAATTTGTCATGCACTATTGCAAATAAACTAAACATTTCAGCACAGGCGAAAAGACATAGAAGATACGAAGATAAATATAAAGGAAAAGTACAAAATAAGCAATTTATTGATGATCAAAAAAATTTTATAGAGAATTGGGAAATAAGGTAAAAGGAACTGAAAGACCGCCTAAAAAAGAGGAAGTAGATATATTTTGGAGAAGTATCTATGAAGATCCTGTGGAACATAACAAATATGCTAAATGGATAGAAGTAAAAGAAAGAATAAGAAGTTTAAAGGTACAGGATATGAAATGGGATGAAATAACAGCCAGAGAGATTGAAACAAAGTTAAGAAAAGCCTCTAACTGGAAAACCCCAGGTCCAGATGCAGAACCTAACTTTTGGTTAAATGTATTAACATCTTTGCCATGAGTAAGAACTATTTATATGTGCACCCTGAACAGACACCAAACTGGTTAACTACAGGAAAAACAATGCTCCTGCTTGAGTGAACCTGCAAGCTACCCTAAAAATTGTAGACCAATAACTTGTCTTCTGACTATGTATAAACTATACCCGGAAATTGACGCCTGCAGAGTTGATAGTCATTTAGAAGAAAACTTGATTATGGCAGTATAACAAAAGGGCGATAAAAGAAAGTCGTATGGAACAAAGGATCATTTGTTGTTAAATAAAGATATAGTGGAGAACTGTAAGTATGGCATGGATTGACTACAAAAAAGTATTTGATAGTATCCCACATTCATGGATAAAGGAGTGCTTAAAAATGTACAAGATACACCCTGCACTGATTGACTACATTACAGTAACCATGAAACAACGGCAGACCACTTTGCAATTAAGTCATGATAAAGGACAGATTATTATCCCAGGGATAAAAATTCAAAGGGGAATATTCCAGGGTGACTCTCTTGTCACAGTTGCTATTCTGCCTTGCCATTAACCCATTAAGCTGTTTACTTAACAGCTTAGGCCATGGCTACAATTTCGCTGCTAGAAAGCAACAAAGTCTAATGACTTCTCATCTTCTCTTTGTCGATGATTTAAAACTGTATAGTTCATCAGATGAGGAACTGAAAGCACAGCTGCAGGTTGTCAAAGCTTTTTCAGATGATATTAGAATGTCATTTGATCTTGATAAATGTGCAAAAGCAACCTTTAAAAAAGGAAAACTGCAGCACCAGAAAAACATCAGTTTGGGACAAGAATGTGATATCAAAGAACTCGAGCAAGAGTGAGCGTATAAATACTTGGGAATTGAAGGGTCAGCAGTAAAACACGAGCAAATGGGAATAAAACCCAGTAAGGAATACTTTAGAAGACTTAAATTAATCCTGAGAACAGCATTGCCATCAAGGAACTAGATCCAAGCTGTAAATCAATTTGCTCTTCCTGTCCTAACTTACAGTTTTGGAGTGATTGACTGGCCCTAAAAAGTGTTTGATAGATTGGATATTAAAACAAGAAGGATGCTTCTTGCTCACCAAATGATTTATAAAAGTCAGTATATACCAAGATTATATATTCCCTGTTCTGAAGGAGGGATGGGCCTCCTTGTAATTGATTACATGTATAGATCTGTAATTGTGGGACTCCACACATATCTTCTGACCTCACAAGATCCAAATGTAGTGTAAGTCTTGAAACATGAGGAGAAGAAATCTAAGATGCCGTCTCTGCTTAATCTAGCAGAAGCATATCGACGTCAAGCAGGAATGGAAATCAAACCAGAAGTGGATAAAAACCAGGCAGCAACTGAATGTGCCAAAAAACAAAAGAAAGAATATAAGGTGAAGGACCAGATGAGAAGCTAAGAAATGTGGAAAAAACATAAATATAGTTGCAAGTATAGAAAACTTCTGGAAGAGCCTCATGTTTATCAAGAACGAATGGAAGAATGGTTAAGGAGAGGCGAATTTAAACTAAGATATGAAAGGCTAATACTGGCAGCCCAAGATAGTGGGCTTACGTACACGCTGGTTTACAAAGTCCATTGAATATGTGGGAGAAACAGACAAATGTAGGTTTTGTAAAACAGAATTGGAAACAGTCACACACCTTGTTGCTGGTTGCGACACACTATTGGCAGAAGGACTGTATACTGAAAGGCAAATGTGGGGGAGACTGTTGCACTGGGGATTGTGAAACATTATGGTATCGAAGTGGCTGAAAAACACTGGAAACATGAACCACAAAGCATCATAGAAAATGCTGAAGTTTATATGGGTCTATATCATAAGCAAGAAACGGCTGAAAAGCGAACACGTAATGAGCAACACATATTCATCGCAACACATTTAAGCAATTCAGTAAGTATGTCACAGGGCAAGGAGGTAGTTGGCCAACTACACAGTGTTGCCCTTTCCTTCACTGTAGTGTGATCTCAGAGTTGGTATATTTAGTTTGGGGGGGGGGCACAGCCCCCCCACCTAATTCGGGTTTCTAACTTTTTTTTTGCAAATGGCCGCGTGAATGTTTTCGCTAGAAGAAAATTCGAGAACGTGGCCATTCGCTGTTTACAGCATTCACGCTTTGTTTGTCGATGTATATATAGTCGCACATATGATCTTTCGTGCTTATGATATAGACCCAGTTTATATCACATGGGATCAGCCATTGCCAAAAGTTCGGAAGACAGATGCTAGAAAACCTGATGTAGTGGTCCAAGAAAAGAAGACAAAAGTAGCATTGATCATCGAAATCACCACAGCCAGTGACTACAGTGTCTTGCGTAGATAGAGACACAAAGTCGTAAAATATCAGGATCTGCGGGCAGAAATGAGAGCCATGTGGAAGAAAGATACCCAGACAGTTCCAATAGTAGTAGGAGCAATGGTCTTATAAAAAAATCATTTGCAATCTTATTTGGATATGTTACCAATCCATGTAACTCCATACAAATTGCAGGAGGAGTCATTGCTGGGCACATTGCAGCTACTACGAAGAGCACTACTGGCTGACATCAAAGATTGAAACAATACTAATTTCATGAACTTTAATTGTACTTTGACTTCGAGATGGAGTCCATTCTCGTCATGTTATTAAAAACCCAAAAGACTTGGAGAAATTAAAAAATATGCAGGGAGGCCATAAGTGTGTGGGAATGGGCAATGTCTTCCAGGCACTTTCTTCTTGCAACTCGTATACTCGGGAGTTCCAACATGCTGGCCGACAAACTCAGCAAGTCCATCTTGAGTCCTGACAAGTGGGCCTTGAATCTGTCAGTGGCGAGGCAGAGCTTTGACTATTGGGGTCAACCACGCTGTGACCACTTTGCGTCCCCAGTCAACTAGAAATGCAGAAATACTTTGTCCTGATTCGCCCATCAGGGGAGTCACCCAGGGATGCTCTTGTTCACAATTGGCCTCCAAGTCTCCTCTGTGCTTACTCTCCTATTCCCCTAAGACCCAAAGTCTTACAGAAAGCTCATTGCCTGAAGAGCTCTCTCATCCTCTTTGCCCCTTTCTGGTCTCGTCAGGCATGGTTCTTCTTCTTAAGGTCTTATCTGAAGTATCCACCTTGGATACTGGATCCCATTCTAGATCTCATCTCCCGCTCCTGGGGACTTCCACTTCCCAATCTCCGGACCCTTCGTCTAATCGCATGGTTTATCCAATCCCAGTAATCCTGACACAGTTCAGGCTTCCTGCCCTGGTGAGGAACATTATTTTGGCTTCTCAAAAACAGTCTGCAAAGAAAGTGTATTCCAGTAAGTGGAAAAGGTTTTCCATTTGGGCCAGACAGGAGAATCTAGATCCCTTTTCAGCCCATATTAGGGTGAGGCAAGTTTCTCTACTGTTGAGCTCCAGTTGGCTACCACCTCTAATTTCCATGTCAGCAATGAGCCTACTTTTTCTTCCAAATTGTCTAAAGCCTTTATGAAAGGAGTTTCCTTCTTAGGCCTCCTATTAAGGATCCATCACCTTCATGGGACTTTGTGCTGCAGTCTATAACACAAAAAACATTTGATCCTGCTAGTTCATGCGACATTAAATTCCTGTCCTGGAAGACTGCCTCTTTAGTAGCCATTACTTCTGCCAAGAGGGTCTCGGAACTACAGGCTCTGTGCACTAAGCCTCTGTTTATGATTTTTTACAAGGACAGGGTGTCTCTTACAATGAATCCTTCCTTTCTCCCCAAAGTGGCCTCTGAAGCAGATCTCAATCAGTTGATTCAACTACCGGTCTACTTCCCCTAATTATTGTGGTAAAGGAGAATATATCTTGAATTGTTTAGATGTCCACAGACAATTGCGTTTTTTATTTGAAAAGGACTGAGGAGTTTAGAAAGTCAGACCAACTTTTTGTGCCTTTCTCCAAAACAGAAGGGGTCAGACAATTTCCAAAGTGACCATCTCCAGGTGGATTGCTGCTTGTATCTCCTTCATTTATGCTACTTGGAATTTAGAACTACCCAGACCAGTTAAGGCCCACTCCACTAGGTCTGTTACTACATCATCAGCCTTGGCTAGACTTTCCCTTGATGAGATCTGTGCTGCTGCAACTTGGTCTAATCCTCATACCTTCATTTTGCACTACAAATTGGACTTTGCATCTAGGAGCTTCCTTTGATTCCTCCATGCTCCAGCATAGCCTTCCTTGAGGCCACTCAGGGTACATAGTAGCTGGAGACTCTGACCCTTCTGTGAGGAATGATGACACGGACAGCATCAGATAGTTATGTACTTACCATAACTTGGCATCTGTGCTATCCAGTGTCATTATTCATCACATTCCCGCCCTCCTTCCCCCCCTTCCTTTCATTAGGCCTGGTGAGGCTGAAGTGCGTTGGATCTTGTGAGAAGTTTTTGTCTTCCATTACAGATACTGTGTTTCTGCATTTCATCTAATTCAGCAAACTCTATTTGAGGGTTAGAAGGTAGCAAGGGGTTATGGGAAGGGAAGGGAAGGAGCCTGAGCTCTGGATCTGTCTGAAAAGTGGCCGGCTCAAATCCGAGGTTGGATCCTAGACCCATCTGAGAGCAATGACACCAGATGGATAGCACAGACGTCAAGTTATGGTAAGTACATAACTCTTTCTTTGTGTTCATGTTGACAGGAGTTTCATTTCTCCATTTCAGCTGACGACCTGGTAGGAACATAAACAGATTTTCTGCAAAAGCCTGTAATTTGAAATCTCTTTAGAGATCAGTTACCTTCTAAGGATCTAAATCTTATTACTAAATATTTTTTATATCTCCTTTCAAGTTATCATAATATCTTAAGTGGCTGTCATGGACAGCACTGTCCCTCATTGCTATTATATCAATAAAATAATTTCTTGGCTACAGCCCACTCTCTCCCTTTTACTGTATATCCAAAAGACACAATAATTTTCATGGCTAACATGGGGGTCTGTCCATAAAATATCCTCATTCTCAGAGCTGAGTACATTAATTTGAGTTTCTTCATGCTGATCTTAAGAGTAAAGTAGTCAGAGGTTACTCCACTGTTTTGACATCTTTAAACAACTTTGCTTTTATTGAGATGGTGCCAATGCACCAAAGACTGTCTGTCAACTGTTTAATCTGTGTGACGGGCAAAAAAAAAAATCTTATCAATTGGATAAAGAAAAGAGCTCTGTTTTCCTTCACCAGTATGAGCAATATTTGGCAAGGGCTGTCAAAGGTATGCTCAGACCAGAATTCTGACCACTTCTGCTGCCCTCCTTTATAATTCTTCCTTGCAAGATGTCTGCACTGTCGTAATTTGGACTGCAGTCCATACATCAACCAGATCTTACAAACTGGGCTTGGTTTATTGAAACAGAGCTTCCTTCTGGAAAATACCACTGCAAATCATCATATCTTGAAAATCATCTTGTATTTTCTTCCTGAGGTATAAATATATTCTCTCCATCTGTGTATATTATTTTGGTAACTGTGAGGGGAATGTGCCATATTTTGCAGAACTGCTTGAGACACCTCCATATGAGATAAAGTTATGTGAAGTACTTGTAATAACTCAAACTTCAAGAGGATTTCCAGCAATAAGTATCTTGGAGCCCTCTCCGTCTTTCCCTGCTGCCTGTTTGTGGGGTTTTATTTGCTATTAGGTACAGTTTATTACCCTAGACCATAATCATAATTCATTTTACAAGGAGGCGAGTCTTGCATGACAGCCATGGATATATCTGCATGTGACAGAGAGAAAGAGACTGGACAACAGCAGGATAGCACTGAACACCAGCATGCGCAGGCAATCCTCATTATACAATTGTATGAGGCACCGATTTTGATGATGGGATTGCACCATGAATGGTATACTTGTGTAAAACCCAGAAGCCAACTGCAAGAGGTCATTTTGTTGATCTTGTCGTATGGTGAGTCCTTCAGTTTAGCTGTTTTTGTTAAATATTGCATTTTAGATGTCTGTCCTCACCTTTGGCATGACAGTCCTTTATTTACCTTTACTGCTATACTTTAGGTCCAGTCTTCCCTGAAATTTTTTTCTGGTCATAGTTACTCTCCCTGTAAATCAGGTTGAATGATGAATGTTCAGTCTGTCAGTCTAACAAATGACATCATTCCCATGGATGGAAGTCTTTACCATTGAATGAGGCACCTAAGTTTGTCACTTGGCTAACGTTTATTTTCAGTCTTCAGATCACCTTTTTGTCCATTAGTTTTTGCCTACTTGCAGTTTTCTCGGCTCTGCTAGTGTAATTAGCTTATTATGCAGGGACTAAATACATTGAGACATTTGCTAACTGTACAGCTTTCTTCTAAGCAGGGACTGAACCAATTAAGGGACATTTGCTATTTGCTGAACTAGATACCTTTTTGTTGCTGTCTTAAGATGGTTTGAAACTGAAGGGCAAAGACTGTTCATGAAGATAAATGACTGTTTTAGTTTTGTAGTTTGTGTTTACTAATACCACATTTTTTGTATTAATTCATCTTGTTGAGTGGGCAGTGAGATCTCACCCGAAAGTCTGCTTGGGTTATTGCTGGCCAGGGTACCTCAACTCTTAACTAAAGATGAGAACTGCTTAGAATACGTACTATAACTAAGCTGTAAATGCTGCTGATTTTGGGCTTGTATGCAACAAAATGTGTCTTTGTCTTGCAAAATAGCACGTGATTTTTTTGAAATAAAACATTTTCTTATGTGTAGTAAAGATGTTAAGCAATTTCATTATGCATGGTAAAAATGACTCACCATAGCAATAGGGTCTCTTTTTGGAGATCACTCACTGTGTTTACATGGTGTCAGCTAATTGGCTAACTGTAGTATCTCGCTACTGGAACAGCTAAAGAAATATGCTTAGTAAGCTAATTCAGGCTTTGCATATACACTGTTAAATACTTTCCAAATGTAAGTGGAACAGCACTAAGTGTGGGGTAGAGGAGAATTTACAGATGATATGTACACTACTTAAAACCGTAGACTAAAATAATCCTATACTTTTTAACTGTGTAAACACAACCAAGCTTATAATTGCAAGAACAATTTAAATACTCAACCTCCATAACAAGCAAACTAATTTTTCTGAACCTATTTCAGGTTCTAAATTGGAGGCAGGGTTAAGGAGTATAAACACAGTGAGTGACCCCTTAAAGAAGAATCAGCACTAATGTTTGGTGAGTATCTTTTAAACCAGAGAATAACTTAATATTTTATTTTGTACCAGTTAAGTAGCTGTCTTTGAAAGATTGTTACAGAATTAATTTAGGAAGCAAAGGTTCTAGGACCATCAGTATGGCTCACTTCATGCATTACCATTCTCTTTCCAAACACAGCTTTGCTGCATGATGTTTAAGAAAAAACTTGTGCAAGTATTCAGATAGTATACTGAAGAGCTCTGTTTGTCAGAAGGAAAGTTTTCTCTCTCTTCAGAATATAGTCATTTGACAATTGTGTATATGTAAGTCTGTATAGATAATGTGTCTGTGTGTAGTGTAGTGTGGTGTGGGCACAAATGAAGTGGAGCATTGCATTTGGTTAACATTCTTTCTAAGCTTTCAGTTTGTAGTTTGAATTTGAAGTTTTAATTGGTTCTGTCTGAACATCAGGCAAAATGCATCAAAGATGGGTTCTCAGCCTGAATTATTGAATCCCGTGTAACGAATAATACACATGGAAATGCATATATCCTATGTCTGGAGCTCATTGTTGCTGTTTACAACAGGTTGTGTTTCCATGTTGTGCCTTAACCAAAACCCTCTGGAAAATTGTAAGATGTAACATAGTGTCTCCTGCATGTATAGACTAGCTGACCCAACTTTCACTAGCTGTAACCAGAGCTGTAGTGAGTGCTGAGCTGATGTTCTTCTTGTTTCACTGTTGCAGTCATTACATTTGGGTAATCCTGCTGGCAGGTTGCCCTCAGCCGGCCTGAATTCCAATCCAAAGTCTTGGGTCCTGCATCGGCTGCCGTCACCCCTTCCCTGATGTCAGGTCATCAGGGGTATAAAAGAAGCGGCCGACGCCATTTTCTTCAGTCTTTCTTGCCTCGCGGTGCCCAAAGCAGAAGCAGTTCGCAAGTGCCGGTTGGCCGACTCCTGAGATTTTCGTGTTATTCAGATCCGAAGTCTTCAATAAAGCTAAGTACCCCATTGGGGAAACTTTTTTCTTGCTCCAGACCGATGTCAGAAAACGTTAATAATTGTATTTCTTGTGGGAAGCAAATACCTCATAAGGATTTTCATTCTTACTGTATTCCTTGCCTAGGCCTTTATCACAACGTTTCTGGTTGTCGGTTTTGTGCTAGATTTAACCAATGCACTATTAAGCGTTGGTATGACTTTGCATTAAACTATTTTGGACGCCGGTTTAATTATCCAGAAATGTCATCGGATAGCCATCCGACTACCGGAGTTCACAAAAAACGCAAAGAAAAGGAAAGAGATAGACAACAGAGGCCCAAAACTGACGACAAAGCTTCTCCTAAGCCAGTCGCCAGTCCTCAGTGAGGCACTTTCGCAGCCCCTGACACCCGCTACTTTAGAGTCGCAGGCCGCTACCATCTCCCACGTGGAGTCGGCTGTGCCGCTGGAAACTCAAGGTATTGGAGCCTCGGATATTATCCCTTCAGATGAGTCTGGAGCCGCTGAGCAGGCACCGGCTTCTGAGGGTGTATTCAGACCTAAACATTTTTACATCAAACCAACTTCAGCTTCAAAGGCAAAGACTAAAGCAACTTTCAAAGCAAAGAAACAAACTCCAGAGCCACGTGGTCAGGCCTCTATGCCAAAAAAACAGATGCTCAAAATGGCCGAAGACTTGATTACCTTGATCAGGGGTTCCCACCCCCTCCTGAAAAGAGGCCTAGGCAAGAGACTGACTATGAATCTTCTGATCAGGTTTCCATTTCTTGTGGTTCCTCTTCTGATCTGGAATATTCTTTTCCCTTCTATGAGGATTCTGATGCTGAAGAATCTATACCTTCAACTTCTCCTCCAGAGGACTATTCTTTTGGGGAAACCTTACATACCATGAGGGAGCATTTCCACTGGGAGAGCCAAGATTTTTCAGAATCTAAAGAGGCTCAGGGATTTCCTCTTACTACCTCAACACAAGCCACTAGCCATTCCTCCTGTGTTAGACATTGTAGATGTGTTTTCGGAGTCTAGTCTTACCCCTGACTCCTTACCTCCAGCTCCTGTTAAGCCTGACAGATATTACAGAGTTCCTGACTCTCATAAATTCCTTTTTAAAAACCCTGCTGCAGACCCAGAAACTATTTCTCAGGGTCCCAAAGGAGTTGAGGCTTCCTCTGCAAAAAACCCTACCCCCTCTGACAGAGATTCTAAGGCATTGGATAGATGGAGGAAAAAGGTTTACACATCTGCTACCTTGGCTATAAGGGCTTTAAACTGTCAGTTTCATATGCTCAAATATCAGCAACATGTCATGGCATTGCTTAAACAGAAAATGCTGTTAAACTCTGAATGTGCAGAAAACAAGGAAATGCAGGATTTATTGCATACAGCTGAACAAGTTGAAAAGGATACTTTGCAATGTGGTTTTGATTCTTTGGAGGCCTCCTGCAGGGCCGCAATCACAGGTTCTGTAATTAGGAGGCATGCTTGGTTAAAGGAACAGAATCTGCCTGATCATGTTAAAGCTAAATTATTAGATGCACCTTTACAGCATGATACTTTATTTGGTGTTAAGGCAGAAGAGGTGTTAAAGAAAATGGAGGACAAAGCTAAATCTATGCAAATGGTCAAAGATTTTTTACAAACAAAGCATTTACAAACAAAGCATTTACTGCATTTTTTTCTGTCTGTTTGCAAAAAAAACAAAAAAAACAAAAATATTTCTCCTTTCCTAAACTTTCCTAGCTAGTTGTTCCAGTGATCAGATTTTGCTGATCCCTGGGCTTTGTATTTGGTTTCTGTGTTCCTCCATTTTCTTGTGTGGCCAGAGGTAGTTTCTTTACTCACCAGTGGGAGTGGGGAGTACTGAGCTGCTTGTTTGTCCTCAGAGGAGTGGTTAGAAGCAGCAACTAGTAATTAGTCAGCCATTTTGGGTCATTTCCTGTTTTTTCCAGCCCCCTGCTATAAAGCACACGTTAGCGTGCTTTAGCGCGATTTAGAGTGGAGCTGCTACCGTTGCACACTAGGGCAGCGCCGGTTAATCAGATTTAAACTATTAGGGCTACCTAAAGTCCACTCTTCAAATTTTCCCTTAAAACTACCTTCCTCAAAGTATACTACTGTTCTATTTAGTGTATCCTACAACTATAAATTATCTCTACTTGACTCCCAAGTAGACTATTCTCTATCTGTATAGCGAAGCACTTGCTCTGACAGTACTTTTCACCTCGATACAGCACTCTTGTTATAGAAAGTACCCCAAAAAAGCAAACCCCATTTCTCGGTCACCCACATCCCCCAGAACCTTTTCTTAAGTTTTTCTGTCTATTCCTTCTAGCATGTCAAGGGATCAGTTGCTAATGTCCTCTCCTGCTCAGCTGGTGAACCTGGGAATATTGAGGCAATGTTACAATTGCCTCATGTACACAGACAACCCTCTCCTCCTCCCACAAAACACAAATACATGCGAGAGATGCAACTATACGGCCAAACTGGAGGCTGAGCTCTCTCAACATAGGACTGGCATGACCAGACAGGAGGAGAAGGTAACCACACACACTATAGACCCAGTCTCACATAATACCATCACAACCTCAAATCATACACATAAACACACAAAGACATACTCGGAGGCTCTGATCAAAAATCTACCAAAACAGCAGAGGCCACCAAAGCAGACACCCAAACAACTACCACCTCAGAACACAACACCTGCAACACATAGACCACACAGTCAGAGTGTCAAGCAGTCACAGCCCTTAAGGCCAAACACAATGCCAGACACACTAGTCATTGGTGACTCCATAGTCAGACACACTGGCGTCCCGCTCACCAGACTGAGTAAGGAGAAGGTCACAGTAAGCTGCCTGTCGGGTGCTAGAATCCGCCACATAACGCATGCACTCAGGTCTCTCAACAGCAGGTACAAGTACGACTCAATCATTGTCCACGCTGGTGTTAACGACCTGAGATGTACCTCCTTGGACTACATGAAAAGAGACATAGAGGAGCTCTCTGATTATGTAGCCCAAGCAGGTATGACCCTGACCTTGAGCAGTATCCTACCTTCACCAAGAATGATGCCACAATACAGAGATAAGATGATCAGCTTTAACAATTGGCTTAAACTCTGGTGTCATTCAAAGGGGATCCAATGTCTGTCTGCCTGGGATGACATGCTGGACAAGCCAGGCTGCTTCGCAAGGGACGGCTTGCACTTGTCACCCTGGGATTCGGATTTTGGCAAAGGCTCTTGCCACCCCATAGTGCCTTTTTAGGCAAGGCTGAAATTCTAAACCTACCACCCTAGAACAAAACAAAGAAAAAAACTAAGGGTAATGCTGCTCAATGCCAAAAGTCTCAACCTCAAGATGCACTTTTCGAGGCCCTTCTCAGTATGGAGAACATCGATGTCTGTGCTGTGACAGAAACCTGGTTCAAGGCTCCTGAGAGCACCCCAGCACTATCAGGTTTTACCTCATATCATGCGTTCCGGCCCCAAAACCCGGACAATACCAAGAAAGGAGGAGGGGTATCCATATTCATCAAGGACACCCACACCTCAAGATTGGTGGCATCGCACGATGCATCGGAAACCATCCAGGTGCAATTAACCATAGGCAAGATTGCTCTGCAATTTGTAGCATGTTACAGGCCACCCTCGCAAACTCAGGAACCTCATATGGCCTTCCTGAAAACACTGAAGGGGATAAATGTATCTCCGAACACCATCATACTAGGTGACTTCAACTACCCTAATATAGACTGGGAACACTACTCAAGCCCAAACACTCTAGCCCAAAAGTTCCTGGAATTCATAAACTCAAATGCCATGGAACCAACTAGTCACCATCCCCACAAGAGGAGAAAACATACTTGATCTCATCATCACGAACATGGGAGCACAATGTTCAACGCCGGAAGTATACCCCTCACTGGTGAGATCTGATCACAAACTAATCTCGCTGGAGGTCCTCATCCGCCCCACCGAAATGAAAAGACCACAGTAAAGAACTTCTCGAAGCCGACTTCACACTTCTAAAGACTAGTGTGGTCTCCTTTAAGGCCCCTGAGCGGCGGTTGACATTACTCAAACCGCTGAATCACTTACAAATGCCTTCTACCAGCACCTGCAGGCTGCATGGATCAGGCAATCCCAAGCAAAACAAAGACTCTTTGTACCAAAGGCAAGCGTCCAGTCTGGTGGACCCCAGCCATAAACAAACTCTACAACAAAAGGAGAAAGCTACTACAAGATAGAGCAAAATCCTTAAAAGGTAAGACACGCTGATCACTATAAGTAAAAGCTAAGAGCTCTCATAAAATCATCCAAAGCTAATTTTGAGAAAAAATAGCTAAGGACTCTAAAGACAACCATAAGGCATTCTTTAGCTATGTCAGAAACCTAGGAGGAAACTCCCAGATATGCTCAGAACTAGTTCAAAATGATGTGAAGATTACTGATCCTACAGACATTGCCAACATATACTGGCTGACAGGTTCAGTGCAAACTTCTCCCCCCCCCCTAAAGGAGAGATATCTATACCAAATGATTGTAGCCCCCCAAACATCTCTAACGCCCAGGTGAGAACTGCTATCTCCAAGGCAAAGAACACAGCATCCATGGGACCTGATGGTGTCCCCGGCTGTGTGCTCCATGAACTCAACGAGGAATTAAACCCACAGTTAGGACAGCTGTTTAATCTTAGTCTCACCTCCGGATACGTACCCAGGGAGTGGCGCACAGCGACTGTGGACCCACTCCACAAAGGCGGTGCCTCCACCGACCCTGGAAATTACCGTCCCATTAGCTTGACAAGCCTTATCTGCAAAGCCATGGAGAGGATCATAATGGATCTCATAAATAAAGACATAGGGAACTTGCAGACTTTGGATCCAACCCAGTTTGGCTTTGTCTAAGGCAGATCATGCCTTTTAAACTTGGTTGACTTTTTCGAAACAGTCACCAAGGCCATTGAAGAGGGAAAGGCAGTCCATACAGCCTACCTAGACCTGGCGAAGGCTTTTGATACAATACCTCACTCGGGTATCATTGAAAAACTCATCAACTTAAATGTAAACCCATACATTACAAGATGGGTTGCAAACTGGCTGAGTGACAGAACCCACAGGGTCAGAGTTGCTGGCGCCATGTCAGACTCAAAGCCTGTCACAAGTGGTGTCCCACAGGGCTCAGTCCTGGGCCCACTCTTGTTTGGCATCTACTTTTCTGAAGTACAAGCAAACACAGGTGGGTTATGGCTGACAAAGTTTGCAGATGACTGCAAACTGGGCGCCGTAGTTGAAAACACATCCAACACAGATATCCTTCAGAAGGGTCTCACAGAAACGGATAACTGGTGCCAGAGCCATGGCCTAAAGTTAAATGCCAAGAAATGCATAGTCATACCCTTCAGGAAAAATAAGGTTACCCCTAGCTACCATATAGGTGGCAATCCACTGAACACAGAAGAAGTTATTAGGGACCTGGGAACCCAGGTTGACAGTAGCCTTTCATTCGACACTCATATTGCTAAAGTAGTTAGGAAGACCTTCTACATTGCCCACCTTATCATGAAGGGATTCACATCTAGATCAAGGGAAGTCATAGTCTCCTATACTCATCACTCATCAGACCAATGATCGAGTACAATGCCCCATTCGGAATGTATCTGACCCGACACTTGCAGCAGCTGGAGAGGCCACAAAGTTCCTCACCAAAAGGATAAAGGGTCTCAAAAATCTGTCTTATGCTGCCCGACTGAAAGAACTCCAGTTATATTCAGTTGCTTACCACTTGCTCAGAGGTGACCTATGCCTGACATACAAGGCCATGTCAAACCCAGATTTGATGAACATGCTTCATCTCAAAAATCTAGATCCCTCAGAGCCACAAGGGCGGAGACTTAAACCTCGACACGGTTATTAATAGGACGTGCTGGAGGGATAGATTCATCACCCAAAGACTCCCTATGCTGTGGAACAAAATCCCAGTTTATGTGAGGCAGAGCACCTCGCTGGCCTTGTTCAAGAGGAATCTTGACCCAATGGATGGGAGATCGCAGATACACCCCAGGGGTTACCTCAGTGTCACTGCTCGACAGAGGCACAGCAAAATAATGGGCATAGTTTCTCCAAACTAAAGGGGTGGCGTAAGCCACAAAACTATGGGCTAGGCTTATAAATGCCCTCGGGCAGATAGCCTAGTATGAACCTATGAACCTATGAACAAGTACAGCCACCTAGGTTTAGTAGACACTGGCCAACAAAGAATTGGTCCTTTCCTGTGTCAGACAGACCTCAAAGGGGCAGATCCAGACGCATTAGAGGCTGATCCCAGGTGCAAGGTTCATACCGCCCAAAGCAATGGGGGG
Source organism: Protopterus annectens (assembly GCF_019279795.1). Lineage (NCBI taxonomy): Eukaryota > Metazoa > Chordata > Ceratodontiformes > Protopteridae > Protopterus > Protopterus annectens. Next base: position 939,490,218 of record NC_056748.1, read on the forward strand.
CTTCTACCTCCAATGTTGGAGAAGACAAATCACAACCATACAGGAAACAGTCCCAATGACTTCCACCTGCCTGCACCAAGCACTTATCTTCTGGCAGCACCATTAGGGGGAAAATTAGCACTTTTTTCTCAAAATTGGCACATTATAACCCAGGACAAGTGGGTCCTAAATATCGTGTCACAAGGCTACAAGTTCCATTTCCATACCCTGCCAAAGGCAAACGGCTGGCCAGATCTGCCAAAAAATCAATGGGCAGAGGCACAAAAACAAATCTCATCCCTCATGGACATGGGGGCCATTCAGCAAGTACCAGAGCAAGAGCAGGGACAAGGATTTTACTCAAGACTGTTCTTGGTACCCAGAAAAGGACAAGGCCTGGAGGCCAATACTGGACCTATCTATTTTGAACACATTCCTGGATATACCAAAATTCAAGATATTGACTTTGCAGCAGCTTCTGTCCATGCTGGGCAAGAACACTTGGCTTGTGACTTTGGACCTTAAAGAGGCATACCTGCATGTCCCAATCAGTATGCAGAAGATACCTCAGATTCAAGGCTGGTTCAATGCATTACCAATTCTCTGCACTGCCCTTTGGCTTATCTACTCTGCCCAGGGTCTTTACAAAGTGCATGGCACGAGTAATTGCATTCTGCAGACAGAGGAATACAAATATATCCTTACCTGGACGACTGTCTAATTCAAGCAGAGAACAAGGACATTCTTCTACAGCAGCTGGCATTTGTGAAAAGACTTCTAACATGCCTAGGGTACACAGTCAACGAAAAGAAATCAAAACTAGTACCCTCTCAAGAGATAATATTCCTGGGTGCATGCTTAAATACAACTGCCCAGATGGCTTATCTCACGCCAGACAAACAAAGGCAACTGACTATTTCCAAATGTTGGCAACAAAGGCCCAGTTATCTGCAAGAAAAATTCTGCAAGCTTTGGGCTTCATGGCATCCTGCATCCTATTAATTCCATATGCAAGGCTGCATATGAGGAAACTTCAGTGGTACCTAAAAAGTGTTTGGACTCAACATTGCCACAGCCTGGAAACTATGATTATTCTCATTCCCTGCCTGCAACAGGAGTTTCGATGGTGGGCAAAGGCTTGTCACCAAAACAAGGGACAGCCATTTACATTACCCCCAGCCAGGCAGACACTAACAACGGATGCATCAGATTATGCCTGAGGGGCCCACATGGCAGAAAGATGTATTCAGGGCACATGGACCTCAAACCAAATGCATCTACATATCAATCAAAAAGAGATGCTAGCAGTTCAAAATGCCCTGACAGCCTTCAAGGACCTGCTTCATCCAGGACAATTACTGATAAAGACAGACAACACCACCATCATGTGGTATATAAACAAGCAGGGGGAGCACATTCTTACCCCCTTTGCAGACTAGCCATGACTTTGTGGGACACAGCATTGACTTACCAAGTACATCTGCAGGCACAATTCCTGCCAGGAAGGAAAGCTACTCTGGCAGACGAACTAAGCAGAAACATCATGGATCCCCACTAGTGGCACCTGGATCCACAAGTCTTCAACATGATAACAAAGAAATGGGGATGCCCGGACATAGATCTATGTGCCTCCCCCCACAACTACCAACTAAAAAGATTCTGCATAAGGATTTATCACAGACAAGCATGGAAAGTGGACGCCCTATCTTTCAGCTGGAAAAATCAGTTTATGCATTTCCCCCTCTGCCTCTCCTACCCAAAGTACTCCTAAAGGTCAGACAGGAGAAGCCAAAGATTATACTTATTGCCCCAGACTGGCCCCACCAGTACTGGTATCCATTACTAAGGAGCTTGTCTCAATACCCAGCTTGGACCTTACCTCTAATATCTCATCTACTGTCCCAGCAAAACAGTCAGATCCTGCACAGCCAACTCAGAACTTTAAATCCGACAGCATGGCAAATAATGTAGTCATACAAAACACACCTCTCAGTAAAGCTGTGATGGATGTCATTTTAGAAGCCAGAAGGCCTAGTACTAGAAAATCTTATGCAGGAAAATGGAAGAGATTCTGTGCTTGGAACCAGGCACAAGGAACTGATACAGCTGTGCCAAATATTCCTCAGATTTTGCAATACTTAACTGAGATGCTGGACAAAGGCCTATCTTTTTCATCTATTAAAATTCATGCCTCTGCCATTTCGGCTCATTACAATGTAGAACCACCGATCTTTTCTCATCCCTTATTAAAGCAGTACCTCAGAGGAGCCAAAAATTTAAGACCTCCAAGGAGATCACCAATGCCTGCATGGGACCTCAACTATGTCTTGGAAAAACTCACCCTGCCTCCTTTCGAGCCAGCTGCTACTGCTGATATAAAATGTTTATCTTGGAAAACAGCTCTTCTCCTAGCAATAACTTTTGCAAGATGAGTTTCAGAGCTACATGCACTTATGGCTGTGGAACCTTTTATCATTTTTTATCCAGACAGGGTCTCTATGAGGACAAACCCAACATTTATGCCTAAGGTAGTGTCCAGTGTGGCTCTCAACCAAACTATTCACCTGCCAACCTTCTATCCAAATCCACAGAACAAGGGGGAAAGAATTCTGCATTCTTTGGACGTACACAGACAGCTTAGATTCTACTTGGACAGAACCAAAGTTTTCAGAAAGACAGAGCAATTACTAGTGACATATGCTGCAGGATCACAAGGAAAAGCTATCTCAAAGCAGACTATTTCAGAGTGGATAGGCCACTGCATTCATTTCTGCTATGTACACCATGGCAAGCCAGTACCAAAGGGCATTAGGCCACACTCAACCAGAGCTGCAGCCACTTCAGCAGCCTTTCTCAGGGGAGTACCTACCAAGGACATTTTAGAGGGTGCTACTTGGAGTTCAGTGCACAGCTTTACAAAGCACTATCATCTGCCATTCTACTCTAAATCCAGGGCAGGCTTTGCCACTGCAGTTCTGCAGGACCTCATAGCCGCTCCTAATGCTGTTTAGCTCCAGCCTCCCAACCTTAGCTTTGAGACTCTACCCAAATGTAATGACTGCAGCAGTGAAACACGAAGAACATAGTACAGTTGTGTACACTTACCATAAATGTAGATGTTCGAGTGTATTCACTGTTACAGTCCAGGTTACCCACCCACCATCCCCCATTTCTTCTGATGGAACCTTTCTTTCCTTTTCTGATTTATACAACCTATGTGGTGTATTTGCTTGTAGAAGAAGGTACATTTTATACTGGTACATGTAATTATACATATATAAATTTTGGCTACCGTTTTAGGGGGCACCTGACATCTGGGGCAAGAAAAACTAAAGAAAATGGTGTCGGACGCTTCTTTTATACCCCTGACGACCTGACGTCAGGGAAGGCGCGACGGCAGCCGACGCAGGACCCAAGACTTTGGAATTCAGGCTGGCTGAGGGCAACCTGCCAGCAGGATTACCCAAATGTAATGACTGCAACAGTGAATACACTCGAACATCTACATTTATGGTAAGTGTACACAACTGTACTTTCTCATTGGACGGAATCATTTGCCTAGTCTGTTTAGGCATCTTCTGTAAAATATGAGTTTTTAGACTTTTGTCTAAAGTCCCTTAGAGAAAGGTCCAGCCATTAGTTTTGGGAATGTGAACAAGTGCTGCCCTTCTGTTCTATTATTATTCTCAAAATCCATACCTTTGTCATGTAAGGTGTTCACTTCCTGGTATTCATTTGTACTTAAAAGTAATAAGAATATTTCTTGATTGCAACAACAGTCGCATTTGAGCAAGATATTCAGATATTTTAAGTCCTTAGTGGTGTTTTACTATATTTTGTCTCTGTCCCTCTGTCTGACTGCTCGGCTCCATCATACATCACCCCTTATTTCCCTTAAGCACTGTCTACTGCATGCCACCTTCCTATCCATTGTTCTTAAGCCTAATCTCTGTATTCGGTACCACCCTCCCATCCCTTGTCCTTAAGCCTAAACCCTCTAGTTGCTTTTGTTGGTAGCCTTTGTAGATAGTTATTACAGTGTTCTTGACAATTATTTCCTCCTATTTCTAGCTATATTACCTTTCTATATTTGACAACTTACTCAATTAAATGCTCTCTCTCTGCTCCTTTTTTACCTGCTCTATACGCCCTGCTACATGCTTATTCTCTCCTAAGGTGACTTTCTCTTCTGCAGGCAACTTTAACATACCCTTATATCCTCTCTCCTCCACTATTCAATCACTATTTCAAGTATAGCTTACCTTACTGGTTTGTTTTTTTCTTCTTCCAGTGCTGCTCAAGGGGCCAGGGCCAGCCCGTTCTGTTCCCCCTCGCTGTGCTTGGGCTCACTCCTCTCCCCTACCCTGCCCCCAGTCCTATCCACCCCAATTTCAGTTACATTTATACTTATCAACTCCACCCACATAATTACCAATCACTACCCAGACTTTAGTTAATTAACTCAAACAGCTGAATATACTACTCTACAACATCAGTAATTCAGCGAATTACCTTCACCCCCTACTGTAAAATGTACTCCTTACTCCCACACAAACCTCTACGTATCCATCCCGTCACCACACCCACATGCGAGCCCATACACATACATTCTAACTGCAACCTACATAATATAACCATCTCTCCACACAGTAAAAGTCAAACTACCGTAAGAAAATGTTTCCCTTTAAAAAGACTCTTATTCACACAACACTCCTCCAAGCTGTCACTAGTTCAATGCTACTACTCTTAGACTCTCTCACCTGATACTAGACTCCACTACAACATTCCCCTACCCCGGCAAACCTCACCACTTAATACACATAAACAAACCTTTAACCTCTACTATAGTTCCTCTGACATGGACTACCATCTAAATAGATTCTATCCTCTAAGAAAAATTTCCCACACCTCTCAAAAACATGGCAAACTGCTAAACAAGTTTGTCAAACTGTATTTGCACATACTTAATTGGTTACACTGATCTGGTGACATCCACACTAATCCTGATCCCACTTTACCCCCAACACAGGAAACATTTCTAACATTACCAACCTCGGACCACTGCACCAGAAAAACAAATCCTCCCTATTTCTCCTTAACATGAATGTAAGGAGTATGGTAAGTAAAGTTCATAACCTGCATGCCCTACTCTCCCTTAACTCTCCTGATATAGTAATATTAACCGAAACATGGCTTAAACCCAACAATAACAACAATGAAATAACAGCTGTCGGATGTAATAGTCTATGTAAAGATAGGACAACAAGAAAGGGTGGAGGAGTAACAATCTAATTCAAAAATCAGCTAACACTTGACCAGTTAGACGTAACCACTTCTGACTTTGACAAGAGGAACTTATAATCTGATGTTGTTAATCTTCATTCATTCATGACGGATGGGCTTCGGTTCCATCCACTCGGCCGATATACAAAAAGACAGAAATTCTCGAGCTAAAGTTACCCATAGTGCCCCTGTCCTCTTCTCCTCAGATCTTGTTTGCCATGTAGAGTTTCAAGATGTGTCAGGCCAGCTCTCAAGCTCAGTGTTCTGTTTTTTTTTTTTCTCAGAATTTGAAATTTAGTCTTATATTATTCTATATATCCTTCATTTTTTTCGTTGTTTATAGTTACAAGTAATTCCCTTTCTGTGAATGAATTTTCTCCCCTTTTTTACCTTATTGGTATTTCTTCATACCATTGTTGGTACAGGCCGTTCCCTCCCTTTACCCTTTGGTTTTCTAAATACCATTGTTGGTATTTCCTTCTCCCTTCCCTTTACTCTTTGGGTATATTTCAGTTTACCATTGTTGGTAAATTGTAAAAAAAAAAAAAAAATCTTTGATGTTCTTCATCTCACATTGCTGCAGTCCTTACATATGGGTAGTCCGCTGTCCTCGGTCGGCCCGAATACCAAAGTATTAGGCTGACGTCGGTCATGGGCGCTCAGATCTGACATCATAGTGTCAGGGTATAAAAGCGCATGACCGACGTCATATCCTCAGTCTTTTTTGCCGCATGGTCCGATGCAGAAGCAGCGTTGCAAGTGCCGTTCGGCGTTCTGAAATTTTCGTATTCTGAGTTTCAGACCGAAACCAAGTTGGGCTAAGTACCCGTTGGGAATATTTTGTTTTTCTTGCCTCAGTTAATTCGGATGTCAGAAAAAGTGAATAATTGTATTTCTTGTGGGAAACAGATGCGCATAGGGATTATCACTCTCTTTGCATTCCTTGTTTGGGACGGACCACGGCGTAGTCGGGTGTCGGTTTTGTGCTAGGTTTAATAAGCGCACTATAAAAAGAAGGTTAGATTGTGCTAGGTTAGTCTTTGGTAAGCGGTGTAATTATAATATGCCGTCGGATCCTCCGGCGCCCGCTTCCGAAGAAGCGCAAAGACAAATCCTTGAAACCTAGACAGGTTGATTCGTCCGTTTCGGATGCCGGTCCTGCAGAAGCTACAGTGGAGCAGGTGGATCCGGCTGAAGTTTCTGTTGAGTCTCAGGGGGAAACTTTGATTTTGCAGGATGTGGCCTCACAGGAGTCAGGTCAAGCTGAAGGGGCCTCTCAGGTTACTGTTCTCCCTTCTATGCCTAAGGTGGTTAGGCCTTCTGCTACTATTTCTAAGGCTTCTTCTAAGGGCAGGTCTGTTTTGCCTTCCTCTGGTGTCCCTCCAGGTACTTCAGGGTCTGTGCCTAAAAGCACATGCTTAAAATGGCAGAAGATTTGATTACTTTAATTAGAGGTTCTATGCCCCTCCTGATAAGAGGCCCAGGGTGGAGCCAGAGTTGGAAAGTTTGGATCAGGCCTCAGGCGACTCAGACTCTTCTGCTGAAGATATTCAAGATTTCTCCGCTTATTCGGATTCTGATGCAGAGGATTCCACTCCTTCTGCTTCTCCTCCAGAGGATTTTTCGTTTTCAGAAACTCTGCATTCCATGAGGGAGCATTTTAAGTGGGAAGGACAGGATTTCTCTGATTCACGAAGAGGCTTAGGGAATTCTTGTTTTACCACAGCATAGACCCTTGGCTATACCTCCTGTTTTGGATGTTGTTCAAGATGTTTTCTCGGAGGCTTCCCTTAATCCAGATTCTTTGCCTCCTCGCCAGTTAAACCGGACAGGTATTACAGGGTGCCTGAGGCTCATAAATATCTGTATAAGAGTCCTAGGGCGGACCCAGAGACTATTAGTCAGGGGCCTAAGGGTGTGAGAGCTTCTGTTGTAAAGAATCCGGTTCCTCTAGATAAGGAAGCTAGAGCTTTGGATAGATGGGGTAAGAAGGTGTATACCTCTTCTACTTTAGCAATGAGGGCTTTAAATTACCAGTTTCATATGTTGAAGTATCAGAATTTCCTCCTTTCTCAGCTAAAATCTAAAGTGGATGCTTTGGCAGAGGGCATAGAGTGTAAAGAATTGCAGGATTTAGTACATGTCTCTGAACAGGTGGGTAAGCATTCTTTGCAGTGTGGTTTTGATGCTGTACAGGCCTCTTCTAGGGTGGCTGCCACTGGATCAGTTCTTCGTAGGCACGCCTGGCTTAAGGATCAGAATTTGTCTGAGCATGTTAAAACTAGAATTCTGGATGCCCCTTTACAGTCTGAAGTTTTGTTTGGTCCCCCTGTGGAGTCGGTTTTGAAGAAAATGGAAGACAAGGCTAAGTCTATGCAGACTGTTAAAGATTTTTTGCAGGTGCAACCTCCAAAGTTTAGTAGAAATTGGCCTACTAAGGGGTGGACCTACCCTTCTTCTGATTCTCAGTCTAGGGGTAGATCTAGGCGTGGCAGGGGCAGAGCTCACAGTACATTCAGGCCTAGAACTTGGAGTTCACCTGCACAATCTACAGGTGAGGGCAGGGGCCAGTCCTTTCGTAAACAGGCCCAATGACCTGCATTTTCAGCTGCCAGATTCTTCTTCCCTGGCAGCTCCGTTGGGAGGAAAATTAGCACTCTTCAAGCAAAACTGGCTTTTAGTCACCCAGGACAAATGGGTATTGGACATTATAAACCGAGGCTACAAGTTCTATTTCCATACATTGCCTCCTTTCAAAGGCATGCCAGGCGTTCCTCCTCGGCAAAGGATAGAGGCTCACAAGCAGATTTCTTTACTTCTTCAAATAGGAGCTATACAGCCAGTTCCTCTGTCAGAAGTGGGACTAGGATTTTATTCTCGCCTGTTTCTAGTACCAAAGAAAGGGAACACGTGGAGACCAATTTTGGATTTATCTATCCTCAACACTTATCTGGACATTCCAAAGTTCAAAATGCTGACGTTACAACAGCTTTTACCTCTGTTGGGAAAAGATCACTGGATGGTAACTCTGGATCTCAGAGGCTCATCTTCATGTTCCTATCAGGCCCAGTTGCAGGAGGTACCTGCGCTTTCGGGCTGGAAATTTACATTATCAGTTCTCTGCATTGCCCTTTGGCTTATCTACTGCCAGAGTGTTCACAAAGGTTCTGGCTCCAGTGATAGCCTTTTTCAGGTTAAAAGGAATACAGATTTATCCTTATTTGGACGATTGCCTGATTATTGCACAACACAAAGACGAACTTCTGCATCATCTATAGTATGTGATGGTAGTGTTAAGATGCCTAGGGTATTCTGTGAACGAAACAAAGTCCAGTCTAGTACCCTCTCAGGACATGTGCTTTCTGGGTGTGAGACTGAATACAGCTTCCCAGATGGCCTTTTGACCCCGGACAAACAAAGAAGCCTTTCTCTTTATTTCCATCAAATGTCTCTACAGTCCAGGCTGACTGCAAAGACAGTCCTTCAAGCCTTGGGGTTCATGGCATCTTGTATTCTGGTGCTTCCCAATGCCAAACTGCATATGAGGAAGCTTCAATGGTATCTCAAAATGTATGGACACAACACTGCCAAGATCTAGACACTGTCATTCAGATAATACCTTGCATTCAGAAAGAATTTTTGTGGTGGGCTCAGGAATGTCACCTAAACAAGGGACTCTCTGTGACCCGACCAGAGGCGAGTCAGATTCTAACGACAGATGCCTCGGACAAGGCTTGGGAGCACACCTCAATGGAAAATGGGTGCAAGACACGTGGCCTGTCAGACTTCAACATTTGCATATCAACTTGAAGGAGATGTTAGCAGTCCAATTTGCATTGATGGCTTTCAAGGATTTACTTCACCCAGGACAGGTGTTGATTCAAACAGACAACACTACTGTCATGTGGTACATCAACAAGCAAGGGGAACCCATTCGTACCCTCTTTGCAGGCAAGCGATGATTTTGTGGGAGACTGCTCTCAGTTTACACCTCAATCTTCAGGCAAGGTTTCTACCAGGAGCACAGAACTCCTTAGCGGATGTGTTGAGCAGACAAATTGTGGATCCTCACGAGTGGAAACTGGATCCTCATGTGTTTCAAAAGTTGACAGTGTTATGGGGACTCCAGACATAGATCTGTTCGCTTCTCCACTAAATTACCAGTTGCCAAAGTTTTGCACAAAATGTTTCATCCCACAGCTTGGAAGGTGGATGCTCTATCATTCAGTTGGAACAATCTTCATGTCTATGCCTTTCCACCTCTGCCTCTCATTCCCAAGGTACTCCTGAAGGCCAGAATAGACAAGCCATCCATGATTCTGATAGCCGGATTGGCCTCGACAGCACTGGTACCCACTACTGAGGAGTTTGATGCAGGAGCCTCCATGGCCTCTGCCTTTGATTCCGCATCTTTTGTCTCAGGAGGGCAATCACTTCCTCAATGTCAAGATTCAGTCTCTGCATCTCACAGCCTGGCATATTCTGTTTTAGACCCTGGAGGGTCTCAGCTTCCACAACAAGTTTTGAATGTTATTTTGGAGGCCAGAAGGCCTAGTACAAGGAAAGTTTACGCTGATAAATGGAGGAGATTTTTCTTTGGAGCAAAGCGACTTTGATGTTTCCAAGCCTGATTTAAGTGTTTCTCTTCAATATCTTACTGAGTTATTGGACAAGGGTTTGTCTTTCTCCTCGATAAAGGTTCATGCTGCAGCCATTTCTGCTCACTATGACTGTGACCCTCCTTTATTTTCCCATCCTTTGTTTAAGCAATTTCTTAGAGGGCAAAGAACATAAGACCCCCACGTAGAGCTCCTACTCCTGCTTGGGATCTCAATTTTGTGTTGGAAAAGCTTACTCTACAACCTTTTGAGCCTGCAGCTACTGCCGAGTTAAAGTATTTATCATGGAAGACTGCTTTTTGTTGGCCATTACCTCTGCAAGAAGGGTTTCTGAATTACAGGCCCTTATGGCAGTGGAACCTTTCCTGATTTTTCATAAGGATAGGGTATCTTTGCGTACTAATCCTTCCTTTATGCCTAAAGTGGTTTCTAGTGTGGCCTTGAACCAAACTATTCATTTGCCTACTTTTTATGCAAACCCTCAAAATAAAGGGGAGAAGATTTTGCATACTTTGGATATTCACAGGCAGTTACGTTATTATTTGAGCAGAACCAAGGGGTTCAGGCAGTTTCAGCAGTTGTTTCTTTTGCTTTGGGTTCTCAGGGAAAACCTGTTTCAAAACAAACTATTTCTAAATGGATTGGGTTTTGTATTTCTTTCTGTTATTCCCATCATGGTAAGGAGATTCCGGCTGGAATCAGACCTCATTCCACTAGAGCTACTGCCACTTCTACTGCCTTTCTAAGGGGGGTAGCTACAAAAGATATTTTGGAAGCAGCCACTTGGAGTTCAGTACATACTTTTTCCTAGCATTACCACCTTCCTCTTTATTCTAAGTCTAGGGCTGGATTTGCCACTGCTATATTACAGGGCATTTTAGCAGCCCCTAATGCTTTATGATTTTGCCATCCTCCCTTTACCTCTGCTTTGGGATTCTACCCATATGTAAGGACTGCAGCAATGTGAAATGAAGAACATAGTACAGTTTTGTACCTACCATAAATGTAGATGTTCGAAGATCCACATTGCTCCTTCCCCTCTGTAGTTTGGCATGGTTATATGGTTTGGGTGATGGTTGTTGTTGGGCATGTTTTTGGGAGGCATCCTGTTTTTGGGCTGTGGCCTTTCTTTTTAGGGCCTTCTGCCATCTGGGGCAAGAAAAGACTGAGTATATGACGTCGGTCATGCGCTTTTATACCCTGACGCTATGATGTCAGATCTGAGCGCCCATGACCGACGTCAGCCTAATACTTTGGTATTCGGGCCGACCAAGGACAGCGGACTACCCATATGTAAGGACTGCAGCAATGTGGATCTTCGAACATCTACATTTATGGTAGGTACAAAACTGTACTTTTCTTCTATGTGTGCGTGTGTGTATCCCTAGTCGCATAACAGGATATTTCATTATGGTTCAGTTGCTGTTAATTGCTATTTGATTGTTTTTATCTGTATTCTTGATAATGGCTGACAAGAAGGGAGCTACTGAATTTGAACAGTGTGACAAATGTGGCAGGAAGATGCCAAACTCCGATGGGCATCTCTCCTGCGTATATTGCCTAGGAGTACCACATTTGAGATTCGTCCTCCGTGCAAGCTGTGTAAGGGCTTTAGTGCCCGTACCTTAACTGAGCGCAAAAACAAGATAATCTTAAAGGGCCTTTTGAAAACCCCTTTCTTGGAGGCTTTATCTGAGGTGGAGGCCTCAACCCCTCCTAAAAAAGAGACGAAGAAGAGGAGCCATTCAGTTCCATTGTCTCCTCAGTCCCAGGCTTCAAAAACTACTATTTATTTATTTTACAGGTTCATACAGAACCAAAAACTAAACATGCCAAGATGACTCCAACACCTACCTCGGCACTGGAGCCTAAAACTCCATCCACAGTGCTGTCCTTGATTACGGAACCAACAACCACTATTCTCACAGTACCGATGCTTTCCACTGTACCAAAGACCCTCTCTGCACCAACAGTAGCTTCTCCCTTAAAACTGGTCACTCCCCTCTCATCACAACCTTCTGGTCTTCCGACCATGGTGCAGAAGGTTGAGACACTTGCCAGGACCCGATATTCCCTGTCCATTGACCCCTTTGTTGGACAGCAGCTAAGTCCATTCCTTGACAGACCTGAATCTCCATCGGGGATGTCAACCCATTCCACCAGGAGCCTTTTGGAGCTCGATGTAGTGAGACTTGTGGATCAGCTCCTAGCAGCCGAAGGCATTGCAACTCAATCTAGGACCTCCCTCCCACCCAAAGCCAAGGGTTTTTCTCCACAGACTCCAACCTACATTCCTCCCACCTCCCTGTACGCTTTGGAGCCCTCATTACCGATGCCTTTCCCAGTGCCAGCTTCTTCAGCTCCACTGGTAGATCTTACTGTAGTTCCAGAACCTACCCTGTGGACCACGGCTCAGTTGGATCTGACCCACCCTTGAGACCGTGACTGGTCTGTCAGCACCCTGATCCCTAGTACAGTGCCAATTTTTTTCTATGGCACAGTCTGCGGTTCTGGTTGCCTTGGCAGCTCCGAGTCCTCTTGTGCCTCCTTCCCTGGAGGCGGGTTCATCGGAGCGGGGTGTAGCCTCATTTCCAAGGTTGTCTTTCTCGGAGCAGGGTGTAACCTCATTTCCAAGGTTGTCTTTCTCAGTTCCGGGCTCCCATCCCTTTTCAGGCGGGTCTGCCTTTCAGGTGTTGGAGGAGGGCACTTGCCTAAGCAGGCTTGCAGTTGGCTCCTTCCGCACCAGAATGTGGTATATAGATGTCCTCTGGTTCACAGCTGCCACAGTCCACTACTCTGGGACATCGGTCATGGGAGCAGCAAGATACCCTACCGCAGGGCACCCTCTCTTCGGAGTCCTCTTCAGACCTTCCCCCTGAAGAGCAACCCCGTAAGAGATCGTGCAAGAGGAAGTACATTGATTCTCCTGAGGAATGTCTCACCAAAGATACAGATTACGATGAGGGGGAAGGGTCCCTACGGTCGACCCCTGAGGATGTCTCCTTTGGAGACATACTGGAGATCTTGAAACAGAGGGGTGACTGGAAGTCCACCAACACTTCCTCTGCAGAATCTGTATTCTTTCAGACTTTCCATGCCTGACCCTCTACTTCCTGGGTGACCCTGCCTGCAGATGAGTTGGTCAAGCTCATAGTGCAGTGCACCTGGAAGGCCCCTGACACCATTGAGTCAGTTCCCCGGACACTGGACAAAATACTCTTCCCACCAGAGAATCACACCCCCATTGGTCCAAAGGCTTGGCAGGTGCTGCTATGGTGGTGGCAGCGGCCACAAGGAAAGAACTCGCAGAGGAGAGTCCTGCTGTCTATCCCCCAAACAGGGAGTCTCAGATGATGGACAGACTAGGGAAGTGGGTTTATGCTTCAGTGACTTTTGCCATATGGTCGTTGAATTACTTGGGACATTTTACTGTCTCCAAAGGGACCTGATCACAGAGCTGTCAGGACCCTTAGCAAGAGCAATGTCTGATGAGGTTCGTGGCAAAGTTGCCTCACAGCTTTCCACCCTGGAATCCATATCTAACTCGTCCATGCGGTTGATTGCACATACAACCGAAGTAGTGGACAGAGCAGCAGGTGCAGGCATTGCCATGAGATTTCACGCCTGGATGCACTTGTATGACTTTCAGACCCTTTCAAGTCTTCCTTTGTCAACGCTCCCATTGATCCTTCCTCTCTCTTTGATACAAAAGTTAAAGACACACTAGCCAGGTTTGAGAAGGATGGCAAGACCCTATCTGCTGTGGGCGTATGTTTTTCCAGTCCCCAACCATCCTACACTAGGAATCAGAGTAGTGGAAAGATGTGGTTCAAGAAGTCTCAAAGGTCTTTCCATGACACACGTGGCAGGTTTTTCCTTTGGGTCAGAGGGAGAGAAATCATCAGGAAGATGCCCCCCTCCGAGGCAGAGGGGGGTCTGCGTAACCAGGGGTCCAGAGATTCCTTTTCTGGAAGCCCTCCCAGCACTCGCTTGCCTCTGGAAGCAGTCGGGTGACAATTCTGTCTGCACCACTTAGCTTGGCTTTCAGTCATAACAGATTCCTGGGTGCAGACGATAATTACCAGAGGTCATCTCATCTCTTTTGATCTTTACCCGAGGCCGCAAAGTCGAATCCCTGACATTCCCCCCAGTCAGAGGGATGTAGCAGCTCAAGAAATTTGAAAGCTGCTCCAAAAAATGTCATCCAAGCAGTCCCTCCACACCAGATAGAATCTGGATTTTACTCCAGGTTCTTTTTAATGCCAAAAAAGACAGGGGACGGGAGACCAGTTTTGGATCACAGCATATTAAACAAGTTCGTCAGACAGACCAAATTCCGGATGGTCATGGTTCTGTCTGTCCTGTTTTTAGAAATACATGACTGGATGTGCTTGATAGATGTCCCGGATGCATATTACCATACAAAAATGGACAGATGCTCCAGAGGATATCTCCGCTTCCGGCTGGGAGCCAATCACTACCAGTTTCGAGCGCTGCCCTTTGGTCTCTCCACAGCCCCCAGAGTATTCACCAAATGTATGGCAGTAGTAACAGCTCACTTGAGACTACAGGGATTCTGGGTATTTCCATATCTAGATGATTGGCTCCTTACTGCCCCCACCATGCATCGACTGCTTCTCACCTTGCACTACACTCTACAGCTAGCACGGCTCTTAGGGATCTCAGTAAATAAAGAGAAATCAAAACTAGTATCTACTGAAAGCCTAGAATTTATAGGAGCAACATTTGACACAAGGTCTTGCCTTTTCGCTCTTCCTCTTCACAGACTAAGATCTCAACTCCGAGTGATAACTTTCTTAGGACAAAGTCCCAGCTCGTGCAGTCCTTCAACTGCTAGGATCAATGGCAGCAGCGATCACTATAGTTCCCCTAGCAAGACTCCATATGAGATTACTACAATGGCTCCTAGTGCCACAGTGGTCCCTATTAACAAATCCTGTGTCCCACCCAATCCACATAACGAACCACTGCAAGCAGGATCTGAATTGGTGGATTAACCCAGAAATGGAACTATGGAGTCGTCACTTCTCACCCTCTCAGCCCAAGGCTGTAGTGACCTCGAATGCATCCCTAATGGGGGGGGGGGGCATTTTCAGGGAAAGACACTCACAAGGCACTTTGTCCCCCTTAGAGGCCAATTTACATATCCTAGAACTGAAGGCAGTTCTTCTGGTGTTGCAAGCATTCCAATCTGCCCTCCTGTCGGGGACAATTGCTGTCCATTCGGACAACATGTCAGTTGTCTGGTATATTGACAAATGGGGGAACCAGATCTACCCATTGTGTCGGAAAGCCATGAGAGTATGGCAATGGGCGATAGCCTCCAACCGCTTTCTAGTAGCAATGCACATTCCCGGGAACTCCAACATGATTGCAGACAAACTGAGCAGATGCGTTCTCCTGCCTCATGAGTGGTCTCTCAGTCCCAAAGTAGTGACAGAAATTTTCCGTAGGTGGGGTTGGCCTTGCTGCTATCTATTCGTGTCTCCCATCAACCAAAAATGCAACAGCTACTTTGCCCTAATTCCCCCCTCAGGGGGAGTCCCTGAGGGATGCTGTAGTATACAGTTGGCCCCCAGGATTGCTTTATGCCTTCCCTTCCTTTGCTCTCCTTCCACAATTTCTAAAGAAAGCACTTTGGTTGAGAAGGAAAGTAATCCTCATTGCACCCTCTTGACCCCGACAAGTCTGGTTTCCTTTCCTTTGGCCTCACCTGGTTCACCATCCATGGATTCTGGATCCAACTCCAGGACTACTGACACAACCACAGGGGTTGATCCATCCAAACCTATCGAGCCTCAAGCTGACAGCCCGGTACCTCTACTTCTGGTAATTGCCAGGCAAAATAACCTGCCTTCCCTGTATGAAAAATGCTTCTGGCTTCCCATAAGCCATCCACCAGGAAAATGTATTATAGTAAATGGAACAGATTTGTGTTTTGATCTCTTAGCTCCCATTAATTCAGTGTTTGAGTATTTATCAACCTTACTTCATTCAGGAGCTTCAGCTTCTACGATCCGGGTCCATTTATCAGCTATCTCAAACTTCCATAGTGGTTTCCAAGATTCCTCTTTAATATCTCACCGTTGATGTAAAACTTTCTTGAAAGGAGTCATGCATATAAAACTGCCCTTCAAAGAGCCCATTGAACCTTGGAATTTGACGCTGGTCCTGCAAACTTTGACTCATCATCCCTTTGAGCCTGCTGCCACTTGCGATATAAAATTCTTGTTTTGGAAGACTTTATTCTTGGTAGCCATTACCTCAGAGAGAAGACTGTCAGAATTACAGACCTTGTGCGTAAAACGTCCTTACATAGTCTTCCAAGAGAGTATCTCTTCAGACTTGACCCCTCCTTTCTCTCCAAGGTTGTCTCTGAGTCGAGTATTAATCAATCCATTGACCTACCAGATGTTCATCGTGTTTCACTGTTGCAGTCATTACTCTTGGGTTATCCGCCGGCAGGCTACCCTCAGTCGGCCAGAATTCCAAAGTCTGGGTCCGGCGTCTGCTGCTGTCGCGTCTTCCCTGACGTCAGTGCGCCAGTGGTATAAAAGATGCAGCCTGCGCCATTTTCTTCAGTCTTTCTTGCCACGCGGTGCCCGAAGCAAAAGCAGCTCGCAAGTGCCGGTCGACCGACTCCTGAGATTTTCGAATCCGAATTTCAGAACCAAAGTCTTCATTAAAGCTAAGTACCCCATTGAGGAAACTTTTTTCTTGCTCCAGACCGATGTCAGAAAAAGTTAACAATTGTATTTCTTCTGGGAAGCAAATACCTCATAAGGATTTTCACTCTTACTGTATTCCTTGCCTAGGCCCTGATCACAACGTAGCTAGCTGTCGGTTTTGTGCTAGATTTAACCAACGCACTATTAAGCGTCGGTTTGATTTTGCATTTCATTACTTTGGCCGAAGATTCAATTATATTATGCCGTCGGACCAGCCGACAACCGGAGTTCACAAAAAACGCAAGGAAAAGGATAGGCATCCAAGGTCCAAAACCGACGACGAGGCCTCTTCTAGGCCAGTCGCCGGTTCGCCGGTTCTCAGGGGCTTTCGCAGTCCCTGGCGCCTGCTACCTCAGAGCCACAGGCCGCTACCGACTCCCACGTGGAGCCAACTGGGCCTCTGGATACTCAAGGTATTGGACACTCGGAAATCATTCCCTCAGATTGGTCCGGAGCCGCTGAGCAGGCATCGGCTTCTGAGGATGTCTTCAGACCTGCACAACTATATATTAAGCCATCCTCCACTTCAAAGACAAAGACTAAAGCAGCTCTAAAGACAAAGAAACAAGTACAACATTCTCCTACTCAGACCTTCATGCCTAAAAAATAGATGCTCAGAATGGCCGAAGACCTAATTACTTTGATCAGGGGCTCCCATCCCCCTCCTGATAAGAGGCCTAGGCAAGAGACAGAGTATGATTCTTCTGATCAGGTTTCTGTTTCCTCTGATTCCTCTTCTGAACAGGATTACTCCTTGCTTCCTTATGAGGATTCTGATGCTGAAGAATCCATTTCTTCAGCCTCTCCTCCTGAGGATTATTCTTTTGGGGAAACCCTGCATACTATGAGGGAGCATTTCCGCTGGGAGAGCCAAGCTTACTCTGAATCTGAAAAGGCTCAGGGACTTTCTGCTACTTCCTCGGCACAGACCCCTTGCTGTTCCACCTGTTCTAGACATTGTAGATGATGTTTTTTTCAGAGTCCGGACTGTCCCCTGACTCTTTACCCCCTGCACCTGCTAAGCCAGACAGATACTACAGGGTCCCGGATTCTCATAAATTCATATACAAAAACACTGCTACTGACCCAGAAACTATATCTCAGGGTCCCAAAGGGGTCAAAGCTTCCACTGCAAAAAACCCTGTCCCCTCTGATAGGGATTCTAGGGCTCTAGACAGATGGGGGAAAAAAGTCTACACTTCTGCTACCCTGGCTGTGAGGGCTTTAAATTGTCAGTTTTATATGCTTAAATATCAGCAATATTTAATGTCTCTGCTTAAACAGAAATTGTTGACAAATACTGAATGTTCAGAGAACAAAGAATTGCAGGATTTATTGCATGCAGCTGAACAAGTGGGAAAGCATACTTTGCAATGTGGTTATGATTCACTGGAGGCCTCTTGCAGGGCCGCTGTTACAGGTTCTGTTATTAGTAGGCATGCTTGGTTAAAGGAACAGAATCTGCCTGATCATGTTAAAGCAAAATTATTAGATGCACCATTACAACATGATTCTTTGTTTGGTACTAAAGCAGAAGAGGTGTTGAAAAAAATGGAGGATAAAGCTAAATCCATGCAGACAGTCAAGGATTTCTTACAGGTACAGCCACCCAGGTTTAGCAGAAACTGGCCTTCTAAAAATTGGTCCTTTCCAGTGTCAGACAGACCTCAAAGAGGCAGATACAGGCGTCCCAGAGGCAGATCTCAACCCCAAGGCTCATACAGGCCTAAACAGCAGGGTACTCCTACCTCCAAAAGCAGAGAAGACAAATCACAACCTTACAGAAAACAGTCCCAATGACTTTCCTCTACCAGATCCAAGCACTTTTCTTTTGGCAGCCCCCTTAGGGGGAAAAGTAGCACTTTTTTCATCAAATTGGCAAATGGTTACCCAAGACAAATGGGTCCTGAACATAGTGTCCCAAGGCTTACAGGTTCCATTTTCACACTCTACCAAGGTCAAAGGGTATGCCAAACCTACCACACAATCAACGGGCAGAGGCACAAAAACAAATTACAGCCCTCATGGACATGAGGGCCATTCAGCAAGTACCACAACAAGAGCAGGGTCAAGGATTTTACTCCAGACTATTCCTAGTACCCAGAAAGGACAAAACCTGGAGAACCAGTACTGGACCTGTCTATACTAAATACGTTTCTGGAAGTTCCAAAATTCAAGATGTTGACTCTGCAGCAGCTACTGCCCATGCTGGGAAAAAGACTTGGCTCGTAACTTTGGACCTAAAAGAGGCATACCTGCATGTCCCAATCAGACTGTTTTGCAGAAGATACCTCAGATTCATAGCTGGCTCAATGCATTACCAATTCTCTGCACTGCCCTTTGACTTATATACTGTGCCCAGGGTCTTCACAAAATGCCTGGCACCAGTAATTGTGTTTTGCGTTCAAAAAGGAATTCAAATATATCCCTACTTGGACGACTGCCTAATTCAAGCAGAGAACAAAGACACTCTTCTAAAGCATCTGGCATTTGCAAAAAGATTACTAATTGGCCTAGGGTACACAGTAAACGAAAAGAAATCAAAACTAGTGCCCTCTCAAGAGATAATATTCCTGGGTGCAAGCTTAAATACAACTGCCCAGATGGCTTATCTCACGCCAGACAAGCAAAAGCAACTGATTACTTATTTCAAGAAATTGGCAACAAATATCTGCAAGGAAATTCCTGCAGGCCTTGGGTTTCATGGCATCCTGCATTCTACTAATTCCATATGCCAGACTGCATATGAGGAAACTACAATGGTATCTAAAAAATGTTTGGACTCAGCATTGCCACAGCCTGGAGACAATAATTGCACTCATTCCCTGCCTACAGCAGGAGTTTCGATGGTGGGCAGAAGCCTGTCACCACAACAAGGGTCTGCCATTCAGTTTACCCACAGCCAGACAGACACTGACAACGGATGCATCAGATTATGCCTGGGGGGCCCATATGGCAGGAAAATGTATTCAGGGCATATGGCCTGCAAACCAGATGCATCTTCACATCAATCAAAAAGAGTTGCTAGCTGTTCAAAATGCCCTGACAGCTTTCAAGGACCTGCTTCATCCAGGACAGTTACTGATAACGACAGACAACACATGTGGTACATAAACAAGCAGGGAGGTACACATTCCTACCCCCTCTGCAGACAAGCAATGACCTTATGGGACACAGCATTGGCTCTTCAAGTTCTCCTGCAAGCACAATTCCTGCCAGGAAAAACAAATACTCTGGCAGACGAACTAAGCAGAAACCTCTTGGATCCCCACGAATGGAAACTGGATCCACAAGTCTTCAGCATGATAATAAGGAAGTGGGGATGCCCAGACATAGATCTATTTGCCTCTCCTCACAACTGCCAATTGCAGAGATTCTGCACAAGGATTTATCACAAGCAAGCATGGAAAGTGGACGCCCTATCATTCAGCTGGAAAAATCTAACAGTATATGCTTTTCCCCCTCTGCCTTTCCTTCCCAGAGTACTCCTAAAGATCAGACAAGAGATGCCAAAAATGATTCTGATTGCACCAGACTGGTGAAGCCAGAACTGGTACCCAATCCTAAAGTGCTTGTCTCAAGGTCCAGCATGGATTTTACCTCAAACTTCTCACTTGCTGACCCAACAAAACAGTCAGATCCTGCACAGCCAACTCAGGACCTTAAATCTGGCAGCATGGCGGATAATGTAGCCATTCTGAACACTCCTCTTTCAAAAGCTGTTATGGATGTCATCTTGGAGGCCAGGAGGCCCAGTACCAGAAAATCTTATGCAGAAAAATGGAATAGATTCTGTGCTTGGAACCAGGAACAAGGCATTGACACGTGTGTACCAAATATCCCTCAGATTTTACAATACCCAACTGAGATGCTGGACAAAGGCCTTTCTTTCTCATCAATTAAGATTCACGCCTCTGCCATTTCAGCCAATTACAATACGCAACCATCTATTTTTTCACATCCTTTAATGAGGCAGTACCTCAGAGGGGCCAAAAACATTAGGCCTCCAAGGAGAGCACCAATTCCGGCCTGGGACCTCAATTATGTTTTGGAAAAACTCACACTGCCTCCTTTCGAGCCAGCATCAACAGCAGATATAAAATTCTTATCCTGGAAAACAGCTCTGCTCCTAGCTATAACCTCTGCAAGGTGAGACTCGGAGTTACAGGCACTCATGGCTCTGGAACCTTTCCTCGTCTTTCATCCAGACAGGGTTTCTCTGAGGACAAACCCTACATTTATGCCTAAGGTGGTGTCCAGTGTGGCCCTCAACTAAACCATTCACCTGCCTACCTTTTATCCAAACCCACAGAACAAGGGTGAGAAAATTCTCCATTCTTTGGACATACACAGGCAGCTACGCTTCTACTTGGACAGAACTAAAGCTTTCAGAAGGACTGAGCAACTTTTAGTATCTTATACTGCAGGATCACAAGGAAAGGCTATCTCAAAACAGACTATTTCAAAATGGATAGGCCATTGCATCCGTTTCTGCTATTTTCAACATGGCAAATCAGTGCCTAAGGGCATTAGGCCTCATTCCACCAGAGCAGCAGCCACTTCAGCAGCCTTCCTCAGAGGAGTACCAACCAAAGATATCTTAGAGGCTGCAACTTGGAGTTCAGTGCACACCTTCACAAAGCACTACCACTTACCTCTTTACTCTAAGTCCAGAGCAGGCTTTGCCACTGCAGTTCTGCAGGGCCTCATAGCCTCTCCTAATCCTATTTAGCCCAGCCACCCTACCTCAGCTTTAGGATTCTACCCAAGAGTAATGACTGCAACAGTGAAACACGATGAACATAGTACAGTTGTGTACCTACCATAAATGTAGATGTTCGAGTGCATTCACTGTTGCAGTCCAGGTTACCCACCCACCATCCCCCTTGTCTTTGCTGGGACTTTTCTACACTTCTCTATCCTATACAACCTATTTGGTGTATTTGCTTGTAGATGAAGGAAATGTTATTTTTGTGCATGCATTTTTTATTGGCATATTTTTCAGCCTACCATTTGGGGGCACCTGACATCTGGGGCAAGAAAAACTGAAGAAAATGGCGCCGGCTGCATCTTTTATACCCCTGGCACGCTGACGGCAGGGAAGAGGTGACAGCAGCCGACGCCGGACCCAGACTTTGGAATTCTGGCCGACTGAGGGTAGCCTGCCAGCGGATAACCCAAGAGTAATGACTGCAACAATGAATACACTCGAACATCTACATTTATGGTAGGTACACAACTGTACTTTTTCTTCCCAAACTTCTCTAATAAAGGAGAATATTGTTTGCATTTATTGGATGTACATAGACAGTTACGTTTCTACTAAGGACAAAATCTTTCCAGAAATCTGACCAGTTGTTCCTGTCTTTTTCAGGACCCAAGGCAGGAAAATCAGTTTCCAAAGTCACTTTGGTGAAATGGCTGAGAGACTGCATCCCTTTTGTCTGTCAACAAAATCAAATCCGTTTAACAACTAAAATCAAGGTGCATTCAACCAGATCAGTTGCTTCTTTGGTGGCTTTTCATTCCAGAGCTTCTATGGATGACATTTGCACAGTAGCCACTTTGGCTACCCCTCATACCTTTATCACTCACTACAAATTGGACATGGTCTCCAGGGGTAGAGCATCCTTTGGCTCAGTGGTGCTCAGGAATATCCTTTCATAGGGCCTCCTGGGACACAGAGTAGCTGGGGACTCTGTCCCATCTGTCATGAATGTGAATGAAGATTAACAACATCAGATAAAGAAATTATATTCTTACCGTAACGTTCCATCTGTGTAGTTGATCTTCATTCATGACAACCCACCCTCCTACCCCCTCCAAAAGACTCCTGGAGGTTCGGATTTGACCCTGGTTTACATGATAGGGCATTTACCCAGACAAAGCCTCCACTTTCTTATCCTTAAGGGCAAACTCAATCTGAGGAGATGAGATGGGCACTATGGGTAAACTTAGCTCGAGAGTT
The DNA here is from genome assembly GCF_019279795.1 of Protopterus annectens. Classification (NCBI taxonomy): domain Eukaryota; kingdom Metazoa; phylum Chordata; order Ceratodontiformes; family Protopteridae; genus Protopterus; species Protopterus annectens. The sequence continues at coordinate 939,512,816 of NC_056748.1, forward strand.
TCTGGCTGGCGTGAGCTTGTATATCGGCCGAGTCAGTTCTAAGGACAGAACCGAAGTCCATCCATCATGAATGAATGAAGATCAACAACACAGATGGAACATTATGGTAAGAACATAACTTCTTTTTTACCAAATTAAAAATTAACCTCAAAAAAATCACATTAACATCATAGGTGGTTATATTTCACCAGGAAACAATATTCCCATTTTGGAAAAGTTACTTCACTGGATCTCCAAGTCCCTCCCACAAGAAACAATCCTGATGGGGGACTTCAGTATTGACTGGCTTAACTGCTCATCACAAAATCCATCATCCCATATTAACCTCCATGGGTATACCCAACTCATCACATCCCCTACTAGGACTGATAAATCTTCCAAATGACAGCCAATCCTTGACTGGATTTTTATGAGCAACCCCTCTTTGACATCTCAGTCTGGCTGTGTACCAGACAACCTAACTGACCGTCAGCCAACCTTTCTTCTTAGGACCTGTATTCACCAATCCACCCAGACCACCCTCTGCTTAATCAGAAACAAACAAAAAACTTTAACCCCATACAATTTCATCTCCGCTCTAAATGGTACCAATTAGGAGTATCTCAAACAGCTTCCTGTAGAGGATGCTGTCAACTCCTTCAATGCCATTTTCCTAGACATACTAAACTACCATGCAGCCCTAGAACTATTAGAGTTAAGTCTAATTATGCACCATGGCTAACAAAAGAATATAAATCCTTACTCAAGACTAGAGACAAGGCTTGGGAGCAGTTTCATAAAAAAACAAAACCCAAATCACAAGGCAAACATACCTAGAACTGCAAAACAAAGCAAAAAAAGAAAAAGAAAAACTAGTGAAATTAGACAAAATCAACTACTACCACAATACCTAGAATAAACACACAAACCACCCTCAAAAATTCTGTGCCGCAGTTAATAACATACTTCATCCAGGCAAATCAGCTACCCCAACAGCAACTAACAATTCTGACAATATAGCAACCCAATTCAATAAGTACTTCAGAGACTATTCAAGCCCTAGCCAACTCTCAAGGCATTGTCAGCAACTCTACCACTTTCTCACCCTAACACAGCACCAACTCCCAGAATAACATCTCCCACTGTATCTTAAACCCAGTAAAAAAAAAAAAATATATATATATATATATATATATATATATTTATTTCAAAAACTGAAACCAACCACCCTGGCCACAGATAACCTTCCAGCTAACTTTCTACACATAGCAACTAAAGCAATAGCCTCTCTAGTAGCCATACTCTTCAATCAGTCATTATCTGAGAGCCAGGTACCTGTTTGGAAAACCTCCCATATTCTACCACTACATAAGGAAGGTAATTCCACTGAACTTAGAAATTATCATCCAATTGCCATCCATAACTAGATCACCCTCCTCTTCCCAGACTTTTACCATCTTGTCCAAAATGAAACTATAATTTCCCGAATAACTCGCACTAAACTGCTTGGTGTCAAAATTGACAATAACTTGAACTTTGATATTCATGCAGCTCAAACCATCAATAGGGTCCATAGGAAACTAGGTCTCCTGTGTAGAAACTAACAATTTCTTACAAGAAACACAAAAGTACTACCTCTTATCTACCCTCCGCTACACCTCCCCAATAATAAGCAACCTTCACAAAACTGACTTAACCAAACAGGAATCCTGCTATTATAAAATAGCAAGGTTTGCTACTGGTGCATCTTATAGGTCACATCACTGTACAGCTCTTAAAGAACTAAATTGGTTCAAACTTCCCCAGCTTCTTAATCAACTAATCTGTGCACACAAAATACTCCACCAGCATGATAAAACCACTGCTCTCTAAAATATTATACATCCATATACGACTTCTGTATCTCTTCGTTCCAGCAAACACCACCTTCTAGATACCACCAAAGCCAACAACTTAGCTTGGAATTCTCTGTCTTTTAACTGTATTCCTAAACTATGGAATAAGCTGTTATCCCATGTAACTTCAAACAGCTCCATCTCACAATTCAAAAAGCTCCTTAGGTCCCACTTAACATACAGCTGCCTGTGTTCTTGCAACTCTCCAGGATAGGCCTCCCTTAGTCTCTTTGCAAATTATTGTCCTTGAAAATAGCCTTCAGTGTCATTTAACTGTTTTCTACTAATTTCTAACTGTAATATGAATCCTTCTAGCTAAAGAATTGTATTTTTCCACCATTATATCTGTTATTTGCTATCAAATGCATTATGTATCTGTTACTTGCTATCAGTGCATTAATGCCTAAATGTTTGTTGGTTTGTTAACTTCTGTTATGTCTGTAATTGATATTTTTTGTATCTTTTTTTACGTGTTTGTTAAACTCCGATTTGCTGTAACCGGAGCATGTTAAGTTGTCAATCTCGCCTTCATTCTTGCTGGATGGGTTCGGAGCCGATCCTCGGCTCCGACTCGGCACTTGCTAAGCTCGAGAGCTAATTTTACCAGCTCGAGGCAACCCTATATCCCATGATGCAAGGCGGAGATTACTCAGATCTCGTTTGCCGCTTCGCTAACGAGGTGCCTTTTTACCAGCTCCAGGTAAGTGAACTTATATAGACTCTTGTCTACCCCTGTTTCTAATTTTTTTCACCTAGGTATTATTTTTTGTTAGTTGTCGATTCACGTTAACCCTATTCCTGTCAGTGTTCCCTCCTTTAAGTGGATTTTTCCCTTCCCCCTTGTTAGGCCTTAGGCCTTCCCCTCCCTAAATTTTTTCCTGTCAGGGAACTTTTTGTGTGTGACTGTCTGTGTCCCTGTTAGTGTAAAAATTAATTAATTTAATTTAATTTAATTTAATTTTGGACTGAGTGTGTTTGTGTGTCAGTGTGTTTAAGTGTTTCATCGACACAGTTATGTCGAAGGACACTAAGGTCTCAGGTTTCAAGAAGTGTGACTCGTGCTGTCAGAAGATGTCTCTGACAGACGGTCACACTTCTTGTACTTATTGCCTGGGACCTTCTCACCTGCAGGACTCTTGTGCTATCTGTCATGCTTTCAGCCCAAGAGTCCTGCAGGAAAGAAAAAATAAGCTCATTTTAAGGGGCTTATTAAAACCCGAGAGCTCCCCGACTAAGTCGGTGCCGGGGAAGCCCTCGAAACCTGCTAAACCTTCGGCTCAGGCTTCCAAGCCGTCGGCTTCAGGGTCGTCCTCTCCTGGTTCGAGATCGGCTCCGGCCGGAGCCGATCCTTCCATACCAGTGTCAGTATCTGCTCTATCCGGCGCCGATACTGTTAAGTCTAGACACTCAGTGTCGGCTCCGGTCGGAGCCGACGTCTCTTCAGCTCCGATGGCTCCATTGATCTCAAAAAAGAGATCTCGATCCCCTTCTGTGGAATCAATTCATTCGGCTCCGAGATCACCTTTGCTCTCGGAGCGGAGCCATCGGAGCCGATCTTCTCGGTCATCCAGGCTATCTGATCACGACCTTGAGAGAGTGGTGAGTAGACTATTAAAGTCTCAGGCATTGGCCCAAATTCTCCATAGCCCATCTCAACAGACGGTAGCTATATCTCATCCACTGAACATTCCTCCTTCGACTCTCTTACAGAGCTCGGAGCCAGAGCTCCTCGGAACCGGTACCGTTGTGGCTTCGGAGCCGATACAACCCCTTTCGGCTCCGTCGTCCTCGGCTCCGATTTCCTCCTTGAGACCTTCATTGGAGGGATCCGGGCGTCTGCTCTCTCTCGTCGGCTCCGAGGGGGCGAGTGGCATCGGACCCTTGTCCGACCCCATTCTCCCTCTCGGAGCTTCGGTGTTGGTGAGCTCGGCCCCGACATCTGCCTCGGAGCCTTCCCTCTCGGTGAGGCCTGGGGTTCCTATCTCTTCGGAGCGGGAGCCTTCTGGTCTCTCTGATGGGGGAGCCTTCGAGGGGATGAGGAGTGTACTAGCCCCTGGGCTTAGTCAACGGACAGTTCCATCGGCTCCTCCCACTACAGTGCCTGCTGACGTCTCTTCTCACTCTCTTGCTCCCGGACCCAGAGATCCAACGCCTCAGGTTTCCCCATTGGGAATATCTTTCTCTTCCGAGGCTTCTCCTGATCCATCAGGAGAACCCCCCCGGAAGAGGACATGTAAGAGGAAACATTTAGACTCCCCTGAGTCTACTACATCAGATACTGACTTGGATGAGTCGGAGGGGTCCCCAAGGTCCTTCTCTGAGGATGTCTCATTTTCAGACATCCTTGAAATCCTTAAACAGAGGGGAACTGGCCTCCCTTAATCCCTCCGAGGGCGAGTCAGTATACCTGGAGGCATTCGGATCTCGACCCTCCACCTCCTGGGTGTCTCCGCCTTCGACCCTCTCATGGAAGTAGTGGCTCGGAAGGCGTGGATGGCTGGATTCGTGGAACCTACCCCAGGAGACCTTCAAAATTTATTACGGCCCCACAAGATAGGCAATACTTAACAAAAGGTGTCCCAGTTGATGCCATGGTGGTGGCTGCTGCCACCAAGAAGGAATTAGCTGATCCTTCAGTACCTGTTCATCCTCCTAATAAGGATTCTAGGACTATGGACAGGTGCGGTAAGCGGATTTTTCTTCAGCGACTTTTGCCATGAGATCGCTGAACTACCTATGCCACTTCACCCGCCTTCAAAGAGATGTTCTTAAAGAGTTGGGAGAAGTTTTACAGGATCCGTCAGCTGCTGGGTCTCAAGATAAGATTACCTCACAGCTAGGAATCCTTAACTCCATTGCTAACTCCTCCATGCGGCTCATTTCTTATGCAGCTGATGGAGCGAGTAGAGCCGCAGGCACAGGAGTGGCTTTAAGGCGTCAGTCCTGGATGCGGCTTTGTAATTTTGCAGACCCCTTCAAGGCTTCTTTCACAAACTTCCCTTTTGATGGCTCGACCTTGTTCGGTCCTCAAGTGAAAGACACTTTGACTAGATGCGAACAAGATGGCAAGACTCTTTCTGCCGTAGGAGTCCGTTTCTCCGCCCCTTCTAGACCTTACCCCAAAGGACAGAAGGGAGGAAAAATGTGGTTCCGCAAATCTCAAGGAGTCACGCCTGACGCACGAAGTCAGTTTACCCCCAGAGGCAGAGGGGGTAACAACAATAGACGCCGCCCTAGGGGCAGAGGGGGTCCGCAGAATCAGGGTAGCAGAGAGCCTCTTTCTTACAAACCCTTCCAGCATCCCTGAGATGTTGCCCAATTGTCCGCCTTCGGAGGCAGTCGGGGGAAAATTATCGCTGTACCCAATAGCCTGGCTTTCCCTTTCTCAAGACAACTGGGTACAGTCAATTATATCCGAGGGTTACAAAATTCCCTTTATTCAAACCCCAATTCAACAAAAGGGAACCCTTCCAGATGTTCCACCCGGTCTAAGGGAACTAGCAGTACTAGAAATATCAAAACTGCTATTAAAAAGAGCCATCCAGCCAGTCCCGGCAGACCAAATAGGATCCGGAATCTACTCAAGGTTTTTTTTAGTTCCAAAAAAGACAGGGGACTGGAGACCAGTATTAGATCTGAGCAAACTCAACAAGTTTGTAAAGAAATCAAGATTCCGGATGGTCACGCTCCAGTCCATTCTGCCCTTTCTGGGCAAGGACAATTGGATGTGCTCAATAGATCTTCAGGATGCGTACTACCACATACAAATTCACAGACGCTCCAGAAGATTTCTCCACTTCCGGCTGGGGACCAGTCACTTCCAATTCAGAGCCCTGCCCTTTGGACTCACTACAGCCCCCAGAGTGTTCACCAAATGCATGGCAGTGGTTACGGCTCACCTGAGACGTCAAGGATTCCAGGTGTTTCCATATCTAGACGACTGGCTCCTCACTGCCACCACCAGGCATCAGCTTCTCCAAGCCAGAAATGACACCATTCATACTTGCAGAGGGCTAGGAATTTCTATAAATTTCGAAAAATCTGCCTTGTCGCCTTGTCAATATATTACTTTTATAGGCGCAAAATTGGACACCGTACAACTTTCTGCAAGGTTGACAGACCAAAGGATCTTGGACATTCAAAGACACGTCCAAGTGATTCTATTCAGCAACAAAATTCAGGCCAGATTTGCTCTGAAAGTACTGGGTCTTATGGCGGCCGCCATAACACTTCTTCCTCTCCGCTTTTACATGCGGCTTCTACAATGGATGCTATTCACCCAATGGTCCTTTCAACAACTTCGCATGCATCACCAAATCATAGTAACTCCAACTTGCAAAAGGCATCTGACTTGGTGGATATCGTCCCCTCAAATCCATCAAGGCAGACCATTTGTTCCTCTTGCCCCAGTTGCCACGGGTACATCGGACGCCTCCCTGATCGGGTGGGGGGGGGGGCATTATCAGGGCAGAATGGTCCATGGCACTTGGCAACCTTTCGAGTACCATCTGCACATAAATGTTCTGGAGATGAGAGCAGTGCTTTTAACGTTGCAAGCCCTCAACGACTCTCTTCCTCAGGGGACAATTGCAGTTCAAACGGACAATATGTCAGTAGTGTGGTACATAAACAAACAGGGCGGAACTAAGTCCTATCCACTATGTCGAGAGGCTCTCAGACTTTGGCAATGGGCGATCTCCTCTCATCGGTTTCTGATAGCAACGCACATCCCCGGGAAATCCAGCATCATAGCGGACAGATTGAGCAGAGCTATTCTCATGCCTCACGAGTGGTCTCTCAAACAGTCAGTGATGGAAGAGATTTTTCAGAAGTGGGGACTTCCTTGCTGCGACCTTTTCGCTACACCTCAAAACAGCAAATGCCCAGACTTCTTCTCTCTCTTCCCCCTTCCAGGCCATCCCCCCAGAGACGCTCTAACCCTAGACTGGCCCCGGGGACTTCTTTACGTCTTTCCTCCTTTTCCGCTGATACCTCAGCTAATTCAGAAAGCAACAGCCTTGAGAGCCAAGTTGATTCTCATTGCCCCTTATTGGCCTCGACAGATATGGTTTCCATTCCTACATCATTACCTCTTGGTACAGCCATGGCATCTGGACCCGGTTCCAGATCTTCTGACCCACCAGTCGGGTCAACTGCACCAATCCATACCCTCTCTCAACCTCACTGCTTGGTTGCTCCACTTCCATCCTTAGCCAGGCTTCCTATGATTTCTAATCCTGTACGGGATATCATAGTAGCTTCCCTAAAATCTTCTACCAGAAAGATCTACACTAGTAAATGGCGACGTTTCTCTTTCTGGGCAAACACTAGTAAATGGCGACGTTTCTCTTTCTGGGCAAAAGCTAGGAGCATAGACCCCTATACTGCTCCAATTCATTCGGTATTGGACTTCCTAGCTCACATTTTTAATTCAGGATCCTCTTCTTTCACAGTGAAAGTTCAAATGGCAGCCATTTCAAATTTTCACATAGGCATTTTGGACCACAACATTATGTCACATAAACTTTGCAAGGCATTCCTTCGAGGTATCTTTTTATTGAAACCTCCAATTAGAGACCCCCCACCACAGTGGGATCTAAATTTAGTTTTAACATCCTTGATTCTTCCCCCGTTCGAACCTGCAGCTGCCTATTCCTTGAAATTGCTTTCTTGGAAGACACTTTTTCTAGTTGCCATTACATCTGCTAGGAGAGTATCTGAGCTTCATGCTCTCTGTGTTCGTCCTCCCTATCTAATATTTCACAAAGATAGGGTATCCCTAAGAACTAATCTGTCTTTCTTACCAAAGGTGGTATCTCAGACTAACCTGAATCAGTCCATTGATCTTCCAGTATTTTTCCCGAATTATTTTGATAGAACTGAACAAAAGTTACATTATCTCGATGTTCACCGTCAGCTGAGATATTATCTAGATAAGACAAAAATTTTTAGGAAGTCTGATCAACTTTTTCTATCTTATGCAGAGAACAGGAAAGGCCTTCCAGTTTCTAAGGTAACTTTATCTAGGTGGCTGTCTTCCTTGATCACTTATATGTATCAGCTCAGGGGCAAAGAATTGGTTTCTATCCCAAAAGCCCATTCTACCAGAGCTCTAGCTACATCTACAGCTTTTCAAGCTAGACTTCCAATAGACACTATTTGTGCAGCAGCCACATGGGCCTCTCCTCATACCTTTGTCTCACATTACAAATTAGATTTGGTCTCCAGAGACAGAGCAAATTTTGGTTCCACTGTTCTCAAGAGTCTGTTCCAATGAGCCACCCAGGAAAGAGGTGCTAGGGACGCGGTCCCATCCAGCAAGAATGAAGGCGAGATTGACAACTTAACATTTAGAAGTTATGTACCTACCATAACGTTCCATGTTAGTTGTCTTCTCGCTTCTTTCTTCGTCCCCTCCTTCCCCCTAGCCTGGTCAGACCGAGAAGATTATTCATCCTCTATTAAGAGGTTTTACCTTTTTCTACCTGTTCAACTCCTATTTTCGCTAGGTTATGTGGATCCTTTCTACAGGTTTATGATGTTATTTAGTATTTTATTTCTTCCTCCTAATTTGGAAGAAAATACTACTATTTCTTTAGCTACCAAACGAGATCTGAGTAATCTCCACCTTGCATCGTGGGATATAGGGTTGCCTCGAGCTGGTAAAATTAGCTCTCGAGCTTAGCAAGTGCCGAGTCGGAGCCGAGGATCGGCTCCGAACCCATTCAGCAAGAAAGAAGGCGAGAGAAGACAACTAACATGGAACGTTATGGTAGGTACATAACTTCTAATTTTCTCCCCAGGCCTCCCCTGAAAAAGGACCTGTGTCCAGTTGGACTTTCCTAGTAAGCAAATGTTAAATAAATAAATCCAAAATTAACACGGAACAGTCTGCAGATCTTAGTGGATCTGTTGAAGAATTGTTACCTTATTGTGTCAAATGGCTGAACCTTTTTTTAAGTTGTGTTTTGTGCCCCTCTTTCTAGTATATCTTTTTTGTCTGAATTGTGATATTACTTGAGTTCAGGCTCAAGTCTGAAATAATCATGTTCTTCCAGTGTTAGTACCTTGCAGGGTAGGAGTGCTTTGAGTGCATTTTCTTCTCAACCAAAACAATCATACAAGCAGAACTATTCAGAGGAACACATTTTCCCTCTCCCATTATAATCTCTGGGTTGGTGGTAATTCAGCAAGCACTTTTTTTTGTCAAGACTTCAACACTTACAATGGTGATGTGAATTGTGTTAGAGACAAGTTACATAGTCTGTATAGTCACAGACTAAATTTTCTTCTAAAGTTTATTTTTGGTATATCTTATGCACATCAAACCAGGTCCACGTTTTCTCACTCCATTTCATTTGGTGAATTAATCTAATGTGAGTTGATCACAATCCATTCAATAGAACAGACTGCAAATGGATATACATGGTGTGAGTATCAAATGTGGTGGAATATGTGAACACATTTGAATGTTGGCCTTTTTCCATTAAAGATAAAATATTGAAAAAATATAACAGAAGGATAAGCCTGAAAGGATTGTGTGGAAATACTGACTTCTGTAGTAAAGAAAAAGCCTTTTATTGAAAGAAAAAATTTCTTACTAATATTGATAGTCATTGTTGTTAGCATTATTTTATTATATTTGCTGTTGTTGTTAATGCCATTGTGTATACTGATGTGTATTGTAAAGTACCACGGTTGCGGTGTATTGATTGCATTTATTAGTTCCGTCTTCATTTTGCTGTGTTTCAAGATGTACAATGTGGCAGGATGCAAAATAAAGCACCTAAAAGTAGAGTGCATGAAGCCATGCAATCTCAGAATTTTTTATTAGCAGAAAAAGGGCCTCATCTCTTGGTGTCTGCAGTAGTACTTGCTTTCAACTCGGCAAAAAGGCATGCAGATCTCTGGCATGGAGAAGACTTCAAAACTGTATTTAAATGGAATACTGTCCTGCTCAGTGGAATTGCAGGTCAAAATGTCTGAAAGTGCAATAAAAATCACAGGATGTGGAGGAAAGAAAGCCAGTACTACATTTTCTGTCTCAGCTCATGTATTGGTCAAAAAGTAATAAACTGAGGAGAGAAAAACAAAATGTTCCAAAGGCTGACAATGAAAAAAGGCTGCAGACAGACTTGTATATCACAAAAGAGTGCTACATAGCCACTCTGTGACAAAGGAAATAAAACAAAACTGTAGTATTGCATCTTGCTTCAGGTTCTTGGCTATCCACAAAGGCAGACTGTAGTTAAGAAAAATGGAAGTTTGCCTGAAAGATATTCAACCAAGACTGTCTGAAATTAAATGAAATGTTTGCTTACAGAAGAGCTAGAGTTGATGTACAAGAAATTCTCTTCAGTTTTCTGGATTCCCTAGAGACTGATCACAGAACATAGGATTATTTTTCCAGCATTCAAGAAGGACTAAAGACCCTTGAAAGGATGCTTTCAGTAAAGGACTTTTGGAATTAAATTTGTTCTTGACTTACTAGTGGTATTTGACAGGCCTGACTGAGCTGCATTAAAGGGATGCAAGTGATTTTTCTGACTTTTTACTGATGTACGGTAATTTTGGATTAATGCCTGCTAAATAATTATTTTTAATATTGTATTAAATTCTTTTTTTTTATACAAGTCCAAACTACTGCATGCTAGCCACTTAATGTTCAACTTGATTTGAACCTAGAAGAGGAACAAATGAGTGTCGAGCAAACTTGCTTTCACCCTCAGTTAAGTGCATAGCTTATAATACAAAATAATTATAGTGTGGTCTACTTGTTCTGACAGCATAACAGGATTTCATCAGGGAAAAGGTAATTAAAATGGCTAAAAAATTGAAAATAACTACAAAATTTTGCATGAACTGTATAAATGTATAGAAGCAAAACAGACTTTGTCTCCAGTTGACAAATTGAACTGTGGTGCTTCCGCTGACATATTGAAATGTATTAATTTTTGCTGCTGTCACAGTTTTAGGTAGCATGGCTAACCTTTCAGTAACTGTGGAAATTGGTGAGAAAAATGCAAACCAGCAGTTTGCATGCATTTTCATAAGAAGTGCTGAGCCAGTATCATGTTGGTCCCACATCTGGAAAATACAGCAGGCACTGGAATGAAAATTGAATCTGTGACCCCCATTTCACCATGTGACCTATGTAGAATGGGAGGTAAATAGATTAAAAGGTTGAGAGATGTTAATGAGTTTCTGTCTGTAAAAGTCTACAACTTAGAAGTTCAACTCAGTGACATTTTTGAAAGAATTAGTCACCACAGAGATATGCTGCTAGCACAAGTCAAATCTTTGCAATCTTGCCTATTTAGAAGATAACATCTTTTGAGAACTGTACAGAGTAATAGAAACTACTTATAGAATTGGCAGTCTGAATTTAAGCATATAGCATGGTAGATGGAAATACTGCGGTGGTGGTGCTGCCGTAGCATTGTCGCCTCACAGTAAGACATTGTCCTGTTCGATTCTCAGCTAGACCGTCTTCTGTGTGGAGTCATGCGTGAATGGGCGTACCTTCGTTGAAGGTTGTGCATCAGGGCCGGCAACACGGCACGTAAAAATCTACTGCCAGTCATTAGCGGACCGGAGTTCCGCTGTGGCGACCCCTAACTGGGAAAAGCCGAAAGACACAACAAGCATAGTAGATGGAAATGATCGTCAGAGCTCATAGTTAGAACTGAAGCTTCTTTCTGTTCTAGTAGCTGCAGTGGGCAGAATTTCAAACTCCCAGCTAGAAAATTGTGTGCCCCTGCTAAGCAGCTACCCAGAAAGAAGAGACCTAGCTGCCAGGGTGACTGATTCTGTTAGTAATGATCCCCAGTATAGTGGCAGTAAAAAGATGAACAAGAGTCTGTGTAAGAATTGTTAATATTGTGGTATACTAGAATTAACTGAAAACAACTGAAATGAGACTGGGATATAAGTCTTGTCTGTTAATTCTGCTAAACAGGTGTCACTCTCTCCTTTGTGGGCCAATTCTTTTTGTATTTTTCAAAATGAATTCTGCACACACTGTATTTGGTTTATAAATGCTTTGTTAGATGTTAACAGTATCTGAATACTGTCTCCAGTAACAGTGCTGATAAACAATAACAGTCTGTAGAAATGTTGGAATGCTGGATAACAGTAAATATATCCAGAGGATGTACTTCTATTCCCATGTTGCAGTATTCTGCATATGGGTTTATCCTTTCAGTCTCGCATATGTACAGCCAGTATTCAAAAGCTTTCAGTCCCTCTGTGGTGCATCAAATGTCAGGCAAGGTGGAGGAGTGTGGGCCATAAAAGTGATGTCAACATGCACCAGCCCTCAGAACTTTTCAGCCGCCATTCGTATGCCAGGTGTTCCAGGTACTGCTGACGTTGTGATCGTTTTTGAATTATGTACCCTGTTGGGGAACCTTTTTCGGTCCTTTATTATTGTTATGTTGCTTGTTAATGTCATCCAGAAAGGGAAAGTGTCTTTGTGGACACCAGATCCCTCATAAGGATGCCCATGACAAGTGTTTGTTCTGTTTAGTTAGAGCTCATGACTATAAGGCCTGCCCGATTTGCCAGGCGTTCGTGCCAAAAACTGTGCGCAACTGGTTGCACATGTTAAATTTGTACCTAGAAGACCAACGCCTGAAGCTTCTTACGCTTAGAATGGAAGGTTCTGCTGACGTCCCCCCCCCCCCCGAAGAACCCAAGAAAAAGGCCAGAACCTTACGGCCTTCAACTTCTGCTGAGCCTCATCCGCCTGAGTCCAAGCATGTGACCGACATAGGCCTGGTTTCAGGACCAGGTTCTGGATCCACTCCTGCGGAAGTCGCAGATACCTCTAAGGATGCCACACCATCCACAGATGAGAGCACATGTGCCGATGCCGGGGGGAACCAGCGATTCATGGGGAGGCATCGGAGACCGCTGCTCCTTTACAATCCCCGGTTTCTAGGAAAATGACCACCACTCCTGGTAAAAGAAGGGAGAAGAGAAAGCATATAACTCCCTCTTCTGAAAGCCTGCCTTACTGGCAGGCCTTCAGTCAGAGCCTCTTCAGTGCCTTTATGGCACTGAGGCCTACATCTTCTTCCACCTCCACCCCTCCTCCTCTCTTAAGCCCTAGGCCCATGCCTACAAACCTACCTCTTAGGGATGAGGAGGTTCTTTCAGACTCCTCTGAAGAATCTCTCTCCTACAATTCATAACTTTCATTTCCTTTGGGATATGGATCCCTTGAGGAAGAGTCCCTGGACCCTGATTCCCCAGTGGAAGATTTAACATTTAGTGGGACCATTACCAGGATGCAGCAACATTTCAAATGGGATTCCTCAAATGTCTGAGGTACAGAAGAGGTATTATGACATTCAGATGGAGACACCTAGCCCATCTGCTGTTCCTCCCATCCTCCCAGCCTTCTTAGATGCTTTTTCTTTGCCATCCACTAATCCTGACTCTCAGCCTCCTGCTCCACGCAATCCAGATAGACTGTACAAGGTACTTGATTCTGCTAAGCACCTGATAAAGTGCCCCCCCCCCCCCCAGCTAACCCAGCCACTATCTCTGTGGCCACTAACAAAGTCACCAAACTGCTATTCTCCGTGCTGACGCAAGACCATGGAGAGAATAAGGGAAAAGATTCATACCTTTGCTACACTGGCCTTTAGAACCACTAGTATAATCTATGTCTTCTACAATCTGCCACAAAACATTTGGCAGATATTTCAGATTCCCTGGCCAAAACAGCCCTGTCCTCCCTGTTGATTGTAACATCCCAGGTCACCAGACACTCCATTAGGTGCAGCTGTGATGCTGCTGAATCCTCTGTTAGGTCAGTAGCATCAGCATCCGCTCTATGCAGATATTCCTGGTTGTGCCTGCAACTCCTGCCAGATGATTTTAGGGCCAAGCTCATAGATGCACCCGTGGGTAATGCTGCACTTTTTGGATCAAAGGTAGCAGACCTATTTAAATCACTACAACAAAAGGGCAGAGAGATGCTGGACCTCAAACATCTCTTGGTCTCACCAATTCCTAAGTTCCACCGGAATTATCCTTCCAAAACACAGTTTATCAGGAAACAATCCCGGCCTAACCCCACTACTAGACCTCGTAAACATACCAGGAAACAAACTCCTACGTCCAGAGCACCTCCTACATCTAGCCAGAGATCTCCCTTTCAGGACAGGGCAGATGGCATCTGACTATCTGCCACTTCTGCCTCAACCCCCCCCGTGCCCCTGTCCACCCGCCTCTCTCATTGTCTCCCTCTGTGGTCCCAGATCACCGAAGACAAATGGGTCCTGTCTATCCTCAAAGAAGGCTACTACATGACTTGGCTTTCTCCTACCATATGGAAGGGCACTTCCCTTTCACAAAAACTGCCCCTCCTACAACCAGTCCTGCAGACGTTATTAGACAAGGGCACTATAGAGTCAGCCCCACTCTCTGCAAAAGGAAAAGGTTTTTATTCAAGGCTCTTCTTGGTCCCCAAGAAAGATGGACCATGGAGACAACCATCCTGGAACTTTCTTACCTCAATCTCTTCCTAAAGTTACCCACCTTCAAGATGGCTCACCCTGCCTACCCTTTTTCCCCTGATTACTCCACAGGGATTCATGGCTACTGTAGACATAAAGGATGCCTACCTCCACATCCCTATCAAACCCTCACACAGGAAATACTTAAGATTCTTGGTGGGCTCCTCTCATTGGCAGTTTTCAGTCTTGCCTTTTAGTCTTTCCACTGCTCCCAGAGTCTTTACCAAATGTTTGGCTCCAGTGATAGCCTACGCCAAGACAAAGGGAATACAGATTTTCCCCTACCTGGATGACATGCTCATCCAGCCCCCCAACTGACAAATACTACTAGATCACCTCCACCTGGTGATCTCCTTGTTGCAGTCCCTGGGATTCCAGATAAATCTATCAAAATCTCACCTCTAACCAATGCAGGACATTGTCTTCCTGGAATGCAGAATAAGAACAGACCTCATGGAAGCTTCCCTACCACCCCCAAAGGTAGGCTTCTTGTCAGACCACCTCCTCCAGGTACTCCAGTCAATCCAGTTAACTGCAAGACAGTACCTGAAACTACTGGGTTTCATGGCAGCCACAATAATACCCATGCTACACATGAGCAGGTTGCAGTCTGAAAACAACACAACCAGCCCTTGGAGCACGCTGTACCACTCCTTCCATGCTTAAAAAGGAGGTACTTTGGTGGTAGAATCAGGTGCAGAGAAACCCAGGACTCCCATTACAACCACCACACCCCACCCAGGTCATGCACATACATATGCCTCAGACCTGGGCAGGGGAGCCACTCTAGGACTAAGACAGGTGCAAGGCTTGTGGCTGAAGCACCTACAATCAGAATACATCAATGCCAGAGAACTGAGGGCAATCCTGCTAGCCCTATAGGCATTCCAACCTTTCCTCCTACAGGGGACTCTTCTGATATACAAAGACAACACAACCGTACTGTGTTATATCAACAAGCAAGGAGGGTCCAAGTCCTACCTGATATGCAGGGTATCTCTCTTGGTTTGGGAACTGGCTGCATCACAAGGGATCTCCCTACGAGCAACCTACATCCCCTCCCTTCACAACAAACAGGCAGATTTGCTGAGCAGAACCAGCACCAACAACGATGAATGGATGCTGCACAGAGAGGTCTTCTTGGATCTGGTCCACAAGTGGGGTATACTTCAAATAGACCCGTTCACCTCCTCTCTCAACAGGCAACTTCCTGGGTTTTGTACTAGGACACCAGAACCACAGGCACTGGCAACAGATGCCTTCTCAGTATCCTGGAAGGGGAAATATCTGTAAGCATCCCCCCTTCCCTCTCTTTCAGAAAACCCTGCTGAAAATACAGCAGGATAATCCAAAAATCTTGTTGGTGACTCCCTACTGGCCCAGACAGCACTGGTTCCCTTTACATCTTCATCTATCCAAGGGCAGTCTCCACAAGTTACCCCTCAGAGTGGACCTCCTCACACAAAACAAGGGATCATTAATCCATTCACAGTGGCAGATACTCCACCTAACTCTGTGGCGGATAGGATTCTGATTCCATTTAGATACCTTTACAATGAGGACATGCTCAATGTCCTGCAGGAGGCAATGAAACCTAATACCAGGAAATCATCTCTCTCCAAATGGAAACGATTCACTATTTGGTGTCACAAAAAACAGCTGGATCCGCCTCTTAGCGAACCCCCCCCCCCCCCGGTGCTGTCCTATTTGTGTGAGCTACTGCATTCAGGACTGCCTTATTCATCCATTAAAGCCCATCTGTCTCCTATTTCTGCCTGCTTACCTCTAGAGCCCCCCTCTGGCTGCACTACTACCTTGCAAACTTTTCCTTAAAGGAGTTCTACACCTTAGGCCTCCAAGGAGATCCATTCCTCCTCCTTGGAACCTCAATTATGTATTAGAGAAGCTTGCGCTACCTCCCTTTGAGCCAACCAATAAGGCCTCCTTAAAGCATTGCTCCTGGAAAACCATTCTGCTGGTGGCCCTTGCCTCAGCCAGGAGAGTATGCGGACATCAAACCCTGATGGCTACACCACCCTTCCTAGTTTTTCACAAAGACAGAGTTAACCTCAGGACAAATCCATCCTTCATTCCCAAAGTTGTCAATGACAGGTCCCTAAATCAGACCATTCAGCTACCTTTTTTCTTCCCCAACCCACAAGGAGACAGTGAGAGAGTGCTGCATTCCTTGGATGTGCATAGACAAATCAGATTTTACCTGCACAACACCAAGGCTATCAGACAGACAGACTATTCGTATCCTTCCATCCCAGCACTCTGGGTAAGGCATTTACCAAGCAGGCCATTTCTACTTGGATATCAAAAGTAGTTACCTTTTGCTACCAGTTTCATGCCAACATCCTGCAGAGGGCAGTAAAAGCTCATTTCACTTGAGCAATGGCATCCTCAGAAGCCTTCTTCAAGGGTCTGGATACCCCTTCCATTCTGAAAGCTGCTACTTGGACATCTGTCCACACCTTCACCAAACACTACAAGCTTGACTTCATCTCCAGGTCCAGAGCAAGTTTTGCCAGGGCTATCCTGCATAGATTTCTGGAATCTGTTTCTAGACCACCATCCTAACCTCAGTGAGCTTAGGCACTCACCCATATGCAGAATACTGCAACATGGGAATAGAAGGACATAGAACCGTTGTGTAAAATCTTACCATAACCATAGATGTCCTTCTCTTCCATTCTCTTCCATGTTGCAGTATTCCTTCCCACCCACCTTCCCCTGTCATCTGCTACATTCTTCCCTTTCTGGATGGCAATGATATAGCATTGCCCTTACAGGACTGGCTCCATATGGGCTACTCTTCTGAGGGCTGGTATGTGCCGATGTCACTTTTATGGCCCACGTTCTTCCACCTTGCCTCACTTCTGATGCACCGTAGAGGGACTGAAAGCTTTTGAATACTGGCCATACATATGCGAGACTGAAGGGATAAACCCATATGCAGAATACTGCAACATGGAAGAGAAGAACATCTACGGTTATGGTAAGATTTTACACAACTGTTCTTTCTGCAGGCATATTATGATTCTCCTGAATAATATCAACTGAAACAGTCTTTTCCTTCTGAATAGTATGGGTATTAGACCTGATTTCTGTACTCAAGCTTGAGTGTCTGTACTGCAAAAGACCCTTTTGCATATCAGTCCAAAAGTTAACTTACTGACTTCTCTGACTGTATCTGAAGTATATTCTAATAATACCAAAAATCCTGTAATATTTTACACACCTCGTTAGCCTTGGATTCCAAGTCTTGTCTGGCATCTACTTCCTTATCTAGCATTCCATTGCATGTACACATATCTTTCCCTTGAGAAAGGAACATTCTGTATTTCTGCACATCTCATGCTTAGCCAGCAAGATTATCTTTTCCTTTCTAACTGTCTGTGCCTGAAACTGAATGCATACATGAAAACAAGTCTGACATTTTAATTTTAGTCCAGTTGTTCTACCTTATGCCTACTGGCTACTTTAAAGTGAAAACCCTCAATCTAACAGCTTCCCCACAGGTCCCTGACAAAAGTTTACAGGGACCTTCTTTTGTAGTTACCTCATATCTGTATTACTAACTACTGTAATCTGGTTTAAATATACAGGCATTATGCCACCTCACATAATCTGCAGATATGTCCTGATAGATAGTGATG
Source organism: Protopterus annectens (assembly GCF_019279795.1). NCBI lineage: Eukaryota > Metazoa > Chordata > Ceratodontiformes > Protopteridae > Protopterus > Protopterus annectens. Next base: position 939,530,879 of record NC_056748.1, read on the forward strand.
TCCTTTATGGTCTCAACGGTATTATTATTAGATAATATCTCCAGCAACGTGGCTAATTTATGTAATTTACAAATAACTTTTAACAGCTCCATATGCAGGAAATGTACCTTCTCCAGCGATTACCCATTACTTAGATCCACAGTCTTTAGAGTCTTTAAGTCTAAGTTCTGATGTATGTGTGATATATTTAAAACCTGCACATTATTCTGAAAATTAGTGTCTTTTAATTCTCTGGTTTCTAAACTTATTAGGCCAGGTAATTATTTTAACTCTGCTATTCCAGAAACAGCATGGAGACATCCTCGACCTATATCTGTGAGTCTTTAGTGAATGCAAACTGTTAACCCTGCCTATTTTTCTTCCCTATCTCTGTACCTTATGAACTGGTGCCTTGTTGTACCATTTTTTATCTCTCTCTCTCATAGCAAATAAAACCTTTTCTCTGTTGTTCATAGATTTAAATGCTCAAACAGTGTACTGTTGACTCCATTTTTTATTATGTAGCCTGTCAAGCATGATGGCTATTTTCTGAAGACTAACTGAAATTGGCACTAGAGGGATGCCTTTATAACTGGTCTTGAAGTAAAATGACCATATACTATATTAACTTGTCTGTAAATTTTCAGATAGATTTGCTAATTATTCTATTTTAACTTTTTAATTTCTGTGTGCTGTAGTAGATGTCTGCCTTCTAAATTTGTCTTCCATGTCCTGTAAATATTTATGAACTATAATATTTTTCTAGAACCTATGCTCTCTGTATTTCAGATATATTCTGTTGCATCCTCTGTCAGTGTCCTTTTAAATTTCTGATTAATATATAATAATTATGTAAAGTGCATTGTAATCTGTAAATTAACAAATTAAGCCTGCACTGTTATGCCTTGAGTATGTTGAGTAACTATTACTGCCTATTATTTGGATAACTTATTTTAATAAGCTTGTTACAAATAATTCTGTCACTTTACCTGTAAACTAGTGACTGAATCATGTGACGTGTGATGCAATTGCATATTGTAACTGAGTATGAATGTTATATTCTGAAATCTGACTGAAATGTACTGAGCTCATAACTGAGTATGAATGTCATATTCTGAACCTTGACTGAAATTTACATTAAAGTGATACATATTTATGCTGAACATTTAAAATAGCTTTGTATGTTCTGGAAACTAATTAAACTAATACTTTTTGCCTGTGTTACCTAAACACAGATAAAAGCATAACTGAACACTGGTAAATGTATTCTGAAAACTAAACTATTAGCACATTTTTAGTCAGTATTGTCTGACCATAGATAAAAACATAAACTGAAAACTAGTAATGGTATACAATTGTCTGAGAACATGAAAACATTTACATAAACATTGAAGAAATAACTGAAACATATTTTCTGTAGATAGTCTACTTGCACCACAGCTCTTGCCAAATTTAGGCCTTGTTGTGCATTGTCTCAACCATTGGAGGCAGTTTTTAATGTCCACGTGTGGCAGTCTGTTTTAGGCCCTCCAAGCCTCCCTTTTCCATCTCTTGTGCAAGGCTTGGGGGACTGATGTTTTTGACTGTATTTAAAATCAGTCCTGGAAATTACTTCTGCAAAGCACAAAAAACAATATCAGCTCCTTAACATAACATTTGCATAACTTTAACAGTTATGAACTGATAGTATTGCTTGTTGCCTTGACTTTATTTACATATTTCTGCATGAAATAAACATATGCTGCTAATAAATTCTTGCAAGTCTGTAAGCAAACTAATAATATACTATAGTGAACTAAACCAATGTTACTAATAGATGCATTGCTTGTTGCCCTAACTTTATTTACATTTTTCTGTATGAAATAAACATAAATTTTTGTAAATATGTAAGCAAACTGCTAATGTACTATAGTGAACTAAATTAATGTTACTAATAAATACATTCTTGCAAGTCTGTAACTGAACTGATAATGTACTACAGTGACATGGAAAGGCTGTAACTTTATTATTAAATCAAACAGAAACCTTAGTGGCATTGTTTTTTCCTGTCATAATCTCAAATTAAACTAAAGTAGTAATTTAACACTGTATTAATCTTTCAGTATTTTTTTGCATTTCTTCCCCTCTATAAAATTAATCTTAACTATTGAACTTTCTGTGTTTACTCTTTTGACCCTCAGATTCTAACATACTGTTCTGTGTGTGAAACTCCACCTACTGTCTTACCATAGCCATTTCTATAGCTGACATTGTTTAACTTTTCAGTACTACTGAATGCTGCAAAGATTAAATAGTGAGAGTTGTAACTGCATAAACTGTCTATAAAAATATTAGATCATTACCGTATTGTTTTTTGGCATACAGTACTGTCTTTAATTCAGCTCACTGAGCTGGCCTGCAATCTGATAAACTGCACTTTCTGCATAAAACATGTACAGTCATTATGTAGTATGAACTGATCTGATTCTGCAAGTTTACTTGTCTACCCTTTATACAAGTATGTAAAGTTTCTTCATATAGTATACACATTTATCACTAGAGTTAAACTGATCTAATTCTAGAACTTTGTCTGCCTTTTATATAACATAGGAGTTGAACCTGTGGCTTTAATGACACATAATATTTATGGTGCACTCTTTTTTTTGCATGGGATCTGAACTTTTAATGTAATGTCACTTTTAAAAAGTAGCAGTGACTTTAAACTTTGCATTCTGTAAACTAGCAAAATATCATAATACCTGTGAACGCCTTTTTGTCTCTGTCTGTATCAAGATATTATTTATGCATTACAACACTTTACTGCTATAATAACAGTGTCTGCTAAACAAAACAATTATACAAAAAAAAAATAATTTGCCAAATCTGTCACTGTAAACCCTTTACTCTGCAAATTAACCTGACTGTCATTTCTGGTATACCCTACACAACATAAATGCATATTGTTACCTTTTTTATCCTAACTTGCCTCACCCAATGTGCCTTTCTGAGCACTTTAGCTATGTCAACTAAACTGGAATTTATTTTATCTTTAACCCATAAATCTGCATGTTCCTGTCATAACCAATTCTTTAAATTCTGTACATTTGCACAAACTACTGCATGCAAATTCTTACAAATGTAATTTGTGTGAAGTACTGTACATTCTGTAGCATTTTTATTTTTCCATAAAATCTTGTTACTGAAGTCTAGAACCACATACAACTTTGATGACATGTCCATACTTAGTATGGAGTTGTTACACTTTGAACTATTAGCTGTTGTAATTTTTGACCCTTTAAATCCTGACAAAACTGCATTTGTGTCCTCTAATAAAGGTCTTTTTGTAACTAAAGTTGATTTGCCTGTATTAAATCAGTACATTATTCCATAATTTTTATGTGAACAGTAAAATATTGTAATTTATTTTAACTTTAAACAATGACAGATAAATGCTCTGCTTTGGTGCAGGGCTGCTACACCCTTTGTAGATAAGCTGAAAAGCCCTTTTTATAGAACTTTCATCTTTACTTTGCTCTGGAATCTGTATATCATTTACATTATCACACTGATCAAAATCTGTACTCTGATCCCTCTTATCCCCCCCCCGTGCAATATTTACACTGGTTTGTGAAAATGAAACTAGAATTGATTACATTCTGAACATCTGTAACTTGAACTTGAGACATTACCTGCATGTTACGTGTGTTGACTATGTTGATGTCTGTATGTGCAATGCAGTGACTTAATTCTGTACTTTGAATTGCATGTAAAGTAAAATTTATTACATTCTGAACATTTGTATTTGAAATTGTACCATGACTTAACTCTGTATTTTGAATTACATGTGCTATAGCATTTACACTGATGTCTGAAAACATGGCAGAAGCTGACTCATTCTGCAAATTCTGAGATAATGTGTCTGTTGCAGTGTGCTGCTGTGATATTAACCTTTTGCATCTGGAAAGATGCAACACTCCTGAGCTAATAACTTTTAACTTTAAATGAACATTTTTGGAACATTTTTTTTAAACTGTTTTCCCCGGGTTTTAACTTTAAACCAAACATTTACTGGTGTTTTAACTGTAGAAGTATTACTTGACATGTTTATACAAAAGGTGTGCAAGTGACTTTTACTGATTTATTTAAACTTTTCTGAGCTTTTTAGCTAAAATGTGCATGTAAACTGTCACATAACTTTATGACTCTGGACGAACGTGTTCTGTCATCTGGAGCTTTCTAAACTTATCTTGTTTCTTGCCTGTGTGACATCACACTGGAATCTTGGAAGTTTGTGGAGGTGGTGAAGTGCGTTTTTGTTAACTGGCTACTGTCTTTTATGTTCTGAAGGAACACTGCTGAATGTTGTAGATTTTTTGAAATTGTGCTGGTCTGTTCCTTTTTTAGGCTTTTCCTGAAGTAGTGTATAAACACTGGTGCTCTGCAAACTGTCTAATAGCTGGAATTACTGTATGTAGAGGTATGTCATCTGCTCTGGCTGTTTTCTGTATGAAGTGTATGTCTGAAGTATTAGTGATGCCATACTGAAAGGTCTGCTTTGTAAGGAGTAACTGTAGTGTTGGCTGTGGCCTTATTCTGTATGGAGTTTACAGTCTCCCATCTGGAAAAAAACACTGGTGGGCTGCTAAAAAGTATGTTATGAAACTTTTGCTGTAGTTACCAGTAGACTAGAAAAAAGTTTTACTGTAAATACAAATGTTTCTGTTGAAGTTCTGAGGAAGTGTTCTAAATGAGCACTGGTACATGTAGTCTGACTGCTGATATGGTTGCTTTGAACAAAACACTGCTTTTTTGTAGATTGCTGTGTAGAATACATGTAGTCTGACTGCTGATGCAAGGTCACTATGGGGTTTTGGGACTTACTTTAACTGGTTTCTCCCCCATTCATAGTGGCTCGCCATTGTAAGAATTCATAAGACTATAGTATACTGGAATTAACTGGAAACAACCAAAATGAGACTGGAATAAAAGTCTTATCTGTTACTTGTGTTGAACAGGTGTTATCTCTCCTTTGTGGGCCAAGCCTTTTTGTATTTTTCAAAATGAATTCTGTACAAGCTGTAGTTCAGTTTATAAATGCTTTATTAGATGTCAACAGTATCCAAATACTGTCTCCAGTAACAGTGCTGATAAACAATAACAGTCTGTAGAAATGCTGGATAACAGTAAATATATTCAAAGGTTCTGCAGGTATATATTCTCAATCTCTTGAATAACAGCAACTGAAACAGTCTTTTACTTCTGAATAGTATGGGTATTTGACCCGATTTCAGTACTCAGGCTCGAGTGTCTGTACTGCAAAAGATCCTTTTGCATATCAGTCCAAAAGCTAACTTACTGACTTCCCTGACTGTGTCTAGAGTATATTTTAATAATATCAAAAATTCTGTAATGTTTTACATGGCTCTTTAGCCTTGGTTTCTAAGCCTTTTCTTGCATGTGCCTCTTTATCTAGCATTCCATTGCAAATGTACATGCCTTTCCCTCAAGAAAGGAACATTCAGTATTTATGCAAATCTCATGCTTAGCCAGTAAGACTATCTTTTTCTTTCTAATGAACTGTCTTTCCCTGAAACTGAATGCATACATGAAAACAAGTCTGACACTATATTTTTAGGCCTATTATTCTACCTTATGCCTAACAGCTACTTTAAAGTGAAAACCCTCAGTCTTAACAGTCTGTAACCTCTAAAATTGTAGTGCAGGTCTTACCAATGTTTGGCAGTAAGTTCAGCTCAAAAGCAAAAAAAGAGTGATATTGTCCAACATAGTAGAAAGCTAGAGTGCTTGGCAGCTTTAACCTGTAACTAGTGAAGAAGTGCAAAGTTTCATAATCAGGTGGTCCGTAAATGATGAGAAGCTAGACTGAGCTAAAATATCTCATGGAAGTAAAAATGAGCCGCAGAGCTTGTATATGTTTTTATGAAGGGAACTTGGAAGAAATTGCTGTAGCAGAGACAGACAGACAGACAGCATATGTAATGAAATGTGGCCCTCACTAAAACCCCCAATTTTATAACCAGTTGAAGGATGTGTACTTTACAGCTGATGAGTTTTCAGATACAGAGTGTAGTGATTTCTGCGATATATACTTCCACGGTTCACCTTTCTACATTAGGGCACAGTTATCCCTGAAGCTTAAAAAGAAACCTCAAACTGTGCAGTGGATTGTCAATTCGTAAAAGTAGAAAAAGGAGGCACCAAACCATGGCTGCAAATAACATAAAACGCTTTTTAATCCAAAGAAAAATAACAGATGAGCGATTTCATAGACTAAGCCACTTCATCAGACATGATCTAAGATTTGTTAAACATTTTGAGTTGCTAAGAAGAGTTACAAATCATGATGAAAATTTAAGAGTATGGGAATTTGGGTTTTAAGCCTCCAGTCAAGGCAAAAGACATTATAGCACCCGGTAAAGGTAGTAAAGGGCCAAAACTTGCCCTTGTACAAAGGCCTTAGTGCACCTGTGTGTGTGTGTGGGGGGGGGATCTGAGCAGTGATATTTTGTGGTCACATACAAGGGGTGATCCAATACCCCTAAGTTTGACTTATCAAGCTCTGAAGTCAGGACAGTCCATATCCCACGTATGTCAACTTGTGGTTGAAACTGCTACAGTCATTCCAGCCAATATCAGAGAATTCCATCTAAGAACTAATATTAAGAAATGTTAAGTGCCTATCCAAACTACACTGTTTGTTCATGGCAAATATTTGAAAGACCTAGGATTAAAATAACTCTCAACACCTTACTTAGACACTAGCATTATATTATTGCATGGCTTGGTGCATAACTCAACAGCAAACGCCATTAATGTAGAAGCTCTGTTTGAGCTAGGTACAGTAAGTAATAGGGAGATATTTCAATGTTTGGAATTAGCTGTTCCTATTATCAGTAAACTTGTAACACAACGCAATGAAGAAAGAGATAAGATCACTGCCAAATGCTTTAATCTTACTGCATGAGCCCTATCCCTTTGATAAAAAGGAAGTATGGTCATGCCTTAAAAGTTATTGGCTAGAGTCATTTAGGAGACATTCTTTTCGTATTTATTAATTAAATAGGAATTGGATCTAACTAATTAGTGGGAGGAGCTGAGAAACAGTATCTTATTTAAGGTATTCACCTACATTCCTCTTCAGCTGCAAGAGCACTGAGTCTAAAACTGCAGTTTGACTGCATTGATTTTTTGTATTTTCCCTACTCACTTGCCCAATTCTTGTTATGCTTTTAAAGCTGATAGGTTTTTAGCTGCCCTTCACCACTACTGCAAAGTAAAGTTTGCAAACTCCTCCTTGTGCTATTTCTACTGAGTACTCATAGCTCAAAGTAGTAAAGTCACCCCCCATTAGACTTAAACTTGAGTTAGCCATTGTTTCATATCATCCCATTTCAGCTAGTGCTTACTGCAATATTCAGTGTGTTAAATCTGAATTTTATATTGTTCTCGCCTACATTTTTCCTTGTTTTTAACCAAAAGTCATCTGTTTGCATTTTAACTACGTCTGGGACCTTCGTCTTGGGAGTATCCCTCACAGTAGTGGGAGAATTGTTAGTTGCTGCAGGATCCGAGTCTCACTTATTTCTCCTCTTCTGCTTTTTCACTTTTTGGATTTTACTTGGTCTGGGGACCTTAGTCTTGCAGTATCTCTCACAATAGTAAGAGTATTGTGAATTGCTGCAGTATCTGAGCCTTATTTGTTACATTTCTACTGTATTGTTTTCTGCTTACATTTTACTTGATCTGGGGACCTTAGTCTAGTTTTGTGGTATTACAATCGTGAGAAAATTGTGAATTGCTGCATGGTCTGAGCCTTATATATCTTATACATACATACATACACACACGCACACAGTGGATATAAAAAATAAAAAAATGTACAATACGCTGGTTGCATAAGTGTGCACACCTTTAAACTAATACTTTGTTGAAGCACCTTTTGATTTAATTACAGCATTCAGTCTTCTTGGGTAAGAGTCTATCAGCATGGCTCATTTGACTTGGCAATATTTGCCCACTCTTCCTTGCAAAAGTGCTCCAAATCTGTCAGATTGCAAGGGCATCTCTTGTGCACAGCCATCTTCAGGTCACCCCCACACATTTTCTTTTGGATTTAGGTCTGGGCTCTGGCTGGGCCATTCCAAAACTTTAATTTTCTTCTGGTGAAGCAATTCTTTTGTTGATTTTAATGTATGCTTGGGGTCATTGTCATGTTGAAAGGTAAACTTCCTCTTCATCTACAGCTTTCTAGCAGATGTCTGAAGGTTTTGGGCCAGAAGTGACTGCTATTTGGAACTGTTCGTAATTCCCTCCATCTTGACTAAAGCCCTAGTTCCAGCTGAAGAATAGCAACCCCAAAGCATGATGCTGCCACCACCATGCTTCATTGTGGGGATGGTGTTCTTTTGATGGCCAAAATTTAAACCTTGGTCTCATCGGACCATAACTTATTTTCTCATATGCTTTTGGAGAATATGGGAGATTGTCACATGTAGTACACAACCAGTACTTGACAGAAATTCCTACAGCTCCTTCAATGTTGCTGTAGGTCTCTTGGCAGCCTCCCTGGCCAGTTTTTGTCTTGTCTTTTCATCAGTTTTGGAGGGACATTCAGTTCTTTGCAACATTACTGTTGTCCCATATTTTCTCCACTTTTTGATTACTGTCTTCAGTGTGTTCCATGGTATATCCAATGCTGTGGAAATTTTTTTGTACCCTTCTCCTGACTGATACCTTTCAACAATGAGATCCCTTTGATGCTTGTAAACTCTCAGTGAACCATGGCTTTTGCTGTAGCAGGCAACTGAGTAAATGTCAGGAAAGTCCTACTAGGACAGCTGAACTTTATTTGGGGTTAATCAGTCTCTCTTTAATTGATGGCAGGTATGTACCCAAGAAGACTGAATGCTGTAATTAAATCAAAAGGTGCTTCAACAAAGTGTTAGTTTAAGGGTGTGCACACTTATGCAACCAGCTTATTGTACGTTTTTTATTTTTTATATTTTTCCCCTAACAGATTTGTTTGTTTTTCAATTGAATTGTACAGGTTATAGGTCACATTAAAGGTGGTAAAAGTTTTGAAATGATTTATTATGGTCTCATTTTTTTATATCACAAAAAACTGGCATTTTAACAGGGGTATGTACGCTTTTTATATCCACTATATATATATATATATATATATATATATATATATATATATATATATATATATATATATATATGGATCTATATTTGGTCGAATTTCATTTGGTTGAAAATGATTTCAGGCAGCCCACTTCACTGAAACCTCATTTGACTGAAAGCACATTTGGTCGAAAATGGTATTTAGCCCCTGCCCCACTGCAGTGCAACCCTGGAGTGAGAATATAAAGTTGGGGGGTGGGGGGCACAGCCCTCCACATTGGGGGAAGTTTATGCACTATTATATACATTGATATCCATTAAAAATACATTAAAACATATAACATCAGTAAAAACTGGTTGCAAAATGTGGGGGACTATGCCCCCCACCTCACAACTTTATATTCTCACTCCAGGGTCGCACTGCAGTGGGGTAGGGGCTAAATACCATTTTTGACCAAATGTAATTCGACCAAATGTGCTTTCAGTCACATGAGGTTTCAGTAAAGTGGGCTGCCTGTAATTATTTTCGACCAAATGTAATTCGACTAAAAGCAGTAGACCCATATTTATATATAAAACAAAAAGCTCCACTCCATGGAAGTGCTCCGCAACCTAGAGAATGTTGACATGTGTAGTTACTAAGACATGGTTTAAAGCCACAGAGTTCACCCCGCAGTATAGGGCTATAATGGTTTCCATATATTTAGATCAGCTACCCACAAGAAGGGACAACAGTTGGAGGTGTATCAGTCTACATAAAAAGTAAGCACATCTCAAGACTGATCAAACAATATGACATACCTGAGCTACCACGTCTAACCAACCTTAGGTAAAGTCCAGTACCATATCCTTGCTAGCTATAGATGTCCTTCTGTTCTCATGTTGCAGTATTCATCACAGTAGAGAGGTTGCTGCCTGCAACACCAGACATCCGGCCAATATACCAAAGTCTTTAAAGCAGGGGGGTACATGTGACATCTTAGGTCAGAGCCATAAACCACCGTAGGCTATAAAAATGACGTCTGTACATACCCCCTTCAGAATTTTTCTGCCGCAGTGAATGTCTGACTCCTGTTCATCAGTTCAGGAAGCAGATTGCTCGTTTTTTCCAGTTCGGGAAGCAGATTGCTCATTTTTTCCAGACCGCTACAGATAAGTACCCTGTTGGGTTTTATTGTTATCTTTGCTTGTTTCTCAGACGTACATATCCATTAGAAAAGGGAAGTGTGCTTGTAGGAGACAAATTCCTCAAGGACACACAATCAGTGCATTTTTTGTTTAGGCGAGGCTCATGCTATTTGTAAATCTTTTGTGCCTAAGACTCTCCACAGCCATCTGACCGTGCTGAAATTATATTTAGAAAATCAGACTTCGGCGTCTCTCTTATGTATGGAGGGTAGGGGTAGGCATGTCTGACAAGCCGCCTCGGAAGAAGGCCAAAAAGGTTAGACCCGATTCCCATGCTGCGCCTCACGTGTCCGGTGAGACTCTTGAGGCAGATGAAAGCCCAGGATCTCTTCAGACCTCCGTTTCTCAACCTATCCTGGGAACCACTGTGGAAGCCGTGTTGGCAGAAACAATGAGTACGTCCACTGAAATAGACCGGCCATCCGCTCCTGATGGCAGAGGGGGGGAACCACAGCTTGTGGAGTCAGAGGGGCCTACTCCTACCCTCCCATCCTCCCAGACATCGGCATGTAAACATACACAACCCTCCACTCCTCTGAAGAGGAAATAAAAGTTAAAACATTCAGAACAACCTGTTCCTGGATAGGAAGTTTTCTCCCAGAACCTTTTCAGGGCATTCCAGGTCCTGCAGACTCATTTACCACAACCTGCTACTCCTCCACTACTACTCACAAATTGATTCCTGTAAAGATTTTTATCACTCCTGAGGAAGAGGATCCCATTACTCCTGAGTCTCCAGGAGAAAGATTTGCCTTTAGAAATACTATCTCCCTCATGAGGGAGCATTTTAAATGGCAGGCCTCAGATGTTTCTGACACAAAGAAGAGGTACTTTGATTTATTACAAATGGAACAGCCCTTCCCTTCTGCTGTACCTCTCTTACATCCGGCCTTTCAAGATGGCTTTCTGGCTGCTTCACAGGCCCCTGATTCCCAACCCCCAGCTTCAAAACATCTAGACAAGTTCTACAAAATACCTCAGGACACTCAAATTCCTGTTTTAACCCCCCCCCCCCTGCAGATCCAGCAGTTATAGCAGTTTCTGCTGACAAATTCTCCAGACAGCTACCTTCATCTGCTCTTTACCCTACTGAAAATGACAGCAAATTCATGGATAGGCTAGGCAAGAAGGTCTATACCTCCTCCACCCTTGTTGTTAGAGACCTTAATTCCAAAACCCACATGGCTAGGTATGTCTTGGGCACCCTCTCCAAAGCCTCAACTCTCCTTTCTGATGTACCAAATTCACCAGCTAAGACTCAACTTAACACCCTCCTTTCCACAGCATCTCAGGTGACTAGGCACTCCATCAAGTGCAGCTGTGATGCTGTGGAAGCTTCATCAAAATCTGCAGCTTCGGGCTCTGTTCTGAGGAGATACTCCTGGGTGAGACTGCAGACCCTACCTGTGGATGTGCAAACCAAACTGTCAGATGCACATCTTGATAACAAAGTTCACTTTGGACAAACTTCAGCAGAACTCCTCAAATCCCTTCAAGAAAAGGGAAAGGAATTACAAAATCTGAAGCTTTTACTGGTGTCACCTATCCCCAGGTATCATAGGAATTCTCCACAAAGGACTTCCTTTATTAGGAGACATTCTTCCCATTCTGCCCCACCTCAGGCAAAGGGACGATGCCAAGCTAAGAAATCCTCCACTCCTAGATTCCCTTGCACACCCTCTTCCACTACCTTTCAGAGTCAGTCTGATCAAACCAGACCCACCTCCACTGTGACTTAAAACCTCTACATCCCAACACACCTCTCTCCGTTCATCTCACCCTTTCACTACCCCCCTGGGAGAAGGTCACATCAGAAAACTGGGTCCTCTCCATCATTCAGAGAGGTTATTTTATGACGTGGTGGACTTTGCCGCCCTTCCAGGAGAATCCACAACCTCCATCAAACCAGATTTATCTATTTCCTATTCCTGTTATTGGATGGCGCAGTGGTAGCACTGTTGCCTCACAGCAAGAGGTTCTCTGGTTCGATTCTTGGCTGGGGAGCCGTCTGTGTGGAGTCTGCATGTCCTCCCTGTGTTCGTGTGGGTTTCCTCCCACTTTACAAAGACACACATTTGCAGCCTTTCTCCCTGGGCCTTTGCTGAAAATTGGCTTCGTTCCAAGTCGGACTTTCCTGGTCAACAAATGTTAAATAAATTTCCCACCATTCTCCAGCAATTACTGGCTCAGGGCACCATCGAAAGGGTACCTTCTCAACAAATAAACAAGGGTTTTTACTCAAGAATGTTTCTGGTACCAAGGAAAGATGGCCCTTGGAGACCAAATTCTGGACTTATCTGTTCTCAACCTTTTCAAGGTACCCACATTTAAAATGCTTACTTTACGTCTACTGTTACCCCTCATCCCAAACCAGGCCTTTATTATAGGTCTGGATTTGAAGGACACCTACCTACACATTCCTTTACACCCACACTACAGGAAATTCTTACACTTTTCAGTAGGTTCCTTGCATTTTCAATTTTCTGTATGACCCTTTGTGCTCTCCACAGCACCTCTCATGTTTACAAAGCGTCTAGCTGTAGTGATTGCTCACTGCAGAACTCAGGGTATTCAAATATACTCATACTTAGATGACCTGTTAATTTTTCATCAGGACCGTCAAACCCTCCACCACCACCTACAAAAGGTGACCACTACCCTAGCACAGTTAGGATACACTGAAAACAAGGGAAAATTCCACCTCACCCCCACTCAAGACTTAATCTTCTTGGAGTGCAGGATCAGAACAGACAGGGTGAAGACCTTTATTCCAGATCAGAGGATAATGGGCCTCACCCTCTACGTCAGCAATATTATCACTCTACCTTGCTTACCAGCCAGAGAATTCCTAAGAATGTTAGGTCACAGGGCATTCCTGATTCCCATGCTACCTCTGGCAAGACTTCATATGAGAAAGATCCAGTGGGTTCTGAAGACACTATGAAGTCAACACTCTCACCCTCTGGATACCCCTCTCCCCTCCTACCGTGCCTGAAGAAAACTACATTGGTGGATTACCGCCATGAGTCTAAACCAGGGAACCCCTTACAGGTACCTCCCTGCTTACAGCAAATCTTTACAGATGCCTCAGACATAGGTTGGGGAGCAGTGCTACTGCAGAACTACAAACAAAACATTGTGCAGAAGAAATGGTCTACAGTCAGATAGAGACCATATCAACATCAAAGAAATGTGGGCACTTCTTCTAGCCCTACAGACCTTCAAAATAGCCCTAATCCCTGGCACATTGAAAGTAATCACAGACAAACATGACTGTCCTGTGGTACATAAACAAACAGGGGGGATGAGATCTTGCCCTCTTTGCAGTCTAGCCACACAGATCTGGACCTTAGTATCAGCATTTCATATTCACCTGCTAGCAGTGTACATTCCTTCAACAGTGAATGTTATGGCAGACACTCTCAGCAGAACTTCAGCACCCTCTCACGAATGGATGCTTCACAGAGAGATGTTCCTGGATCTTATTCACAAGTGGGGTATTCCGCAAGCAGATCTGTTTGCCTCCTCCCAGAACAGACAGATGCCTCGGTTTTGCACAAGGGATCCACATCCTCAAGCTTGGAAAGTGGACACCTTCTCTCTTTCTTGGGTGGGTATGTATCTCTATGCCTTACCCCCTTCACACTAATTCAGAAGGTCCTTATGAAAATTCATTGGGACAAACCAAAAATCCTGCTGGTGGCACCCTTTTGGCCAAGACAACATTGGTTTCCCCTTCTCCACATTTTAGCCAAGGGGAATTATCACAGGTTACCCCACTGATTAGACGTACACTCACACAGGACAGGCAATCCCTAGTACAGTCTCAGGTGACCAATCTCAACTGACCTTATGGGTGATAGGGTTCTGATCCCCTTCAGACACCTATAATCAGAGGATGTACTCAGTGTTCTGCAGGAGGCCAGAAAGCCTAGTACCAGGAGATATTGTGTGTCAAAATGGAAAAGATTCTTCAGGTGGTTATCAAAAGAAAAAACAGGACCCTTTAACCATTCCTGTACCTATGGTCCTTTCTTACTTGTGTGAGCTCCTTCATTCAGAACTAACATATTCTTCAGTTAAAGTCCATTTGTCTGCCATTTCTGCTTGGCTGCCTTTGGTCCATCCTTTTGGCACAAGTGTTGGAGGTCAAGCTGTTCCTGAAAGGGGTACTCCATATCAGACCCCCCCCCACACACACAAACCAATACCTCCACCTTGGGACTTAAATTTTGTACTTGAAAGACTTACCTTGCCACCTTTTGAGCCAGCACACTCAGCATCCCTGAAACTATGTACCTTGAAAACAGTTCTGCTAGTGGCCCTCACATCCACCAAGAGGGTATCAGAAATACAAGCCATCCCTCCTTACCTATCTTCCATAAGGACAGAGTCTCTCTAAGGACTAACCCTTCCTTCATGCCTAAAATTGTTAATGAGCTCTCACTAAATCAGACCATTAACCTTCCTATTTTCTACCCTCAGTCACAAAATTCCTCAGACAGGATGTCCTTAGACGTCCACAGACAAATTAGGTATTACTTAGACAAATCCAGAACTATTAGAAAGTTTGACCAGCTGTTCATTTCCTTCCACCCAAGGGCTTTAGGGAAGGCAGTCTCTAAACAGACCATTTCTTCTTGGATCTCTAAGGCCATTTGTACATGCTACTCCAGTCATGGGAAAGTTTTACCTAGACATGTTAAAGCCCATTCCACCAGAGCAGCTGCCTCCTCAGCTGCCATTTTCAAGGGGATAGACTACTTCTTTCGGCTGCTCCAAGGGGATATACTATGCCTCTATTTTAGAAGCTGCCACTTGGGCTTCAGTTCATACCTTTACCAAGAATTACAAACTAGATTTAGTCTCCAGAGCTGGAGCTGGGTTTGCCAGATCTGTCTTACCAAGGTCTCATTGATCAGGGACCACATACCTCCATCCAGGCTCATAACTAAAAGCTTTGGTACTCTCCCTACTGTGATGAATACTGCAACATGAGAATAGAAGGACGTAGGACAGTTGTGTAAGAACTTACCATAACTTTAGATGTGCTTCTCTTCTATGTTGCAGTATTCGGTCCTTCTGTCCTACCCCATCTTTTGTTACTCTCCTTACCTTCAGCTGTTAATTACCTGTGGGGGACATAGTCCTTTAGCCACTTAACCTCAGCAGCAGACACAGGCTATCCAAGTACCCTATGGTCTGGTCTTCATGTGCGTCTGAAGGGACTTCCTTTTATTTTTCCTTCCCACCTTCTGGGGTACTACTGTATGTGGCAGTCCATTCTGAAGGGGGTACGTGCAGACATCACTTTTATAGCCTACGTCGGTTTATAGCTCTGACCTAAGACATCGCACATACCCCCGCTGCTCCAAAGACTTTTGTATACTGGCCGGACGTCCAGTGCTGCAGGCAGCAACCTCCCTACTGTGATGAATACTGCAACATGGAAGAGAAAGACATCTAAAGTTATGGTAAGTTCTTGCACAACTGTTCTGTCTCCATCTGTGACCCAGGGTATAACCATACCATGTACTTGAATGTACCAGAGTCGCTCATAATTCAGCCCAGTGCCATAATCATGGGTGATTTCAACTGTCCTACCATAAAATGGGATACATATATAACCACTAACATGCTAGCTCAAAAATTCCTGGATTTTGTCAATGCAAACTCTCTGGAAGAGCTAGTCTGCACACTTACTAGCGGTGCAATCATCCTTGATCTGGTATTCACAAGTATGAGGGAATCCTGCACCCTCCCCTTTGTGTAATGTTCTCAGTGGTCAGATCATAGCACAGAGCAGTTACCTTTGATGTAAATACAAAGGCTGAATTCTCAGCAATCCCCAGAACCCTCAATAACTTTTACAAGGCTAGCTAACTCCTGTTAGGTGATGGTATAGCTAAATTCCAAGCCCTCCCAAACTCTGAGAACATGGTGGCCTATGTGTGTTACGGAAACTCTATATAAGCATGTACATTAACTGCATAGAAACAGCAGTTTCAAGCCAAAATAAACATAGAACAAACTCCAAAAACAAGTCCCCTTGGTGGACACCCACTATAGATAGGCTGTACAACTAAAGAAAGAAAATCCTGTCAAAAAATAAGAAGGGCTATGCCCCAAAAGACAAAAACTACATGTGAGAGTGTTCAATCTCGCCGTTTGTTCTTACACCTGGGTTCGGAGCCGATCCTCGGCTCCGTGTCGGCCGCTTGGCAAGCTCTGCATCGAGAAGAAGCTCGAGACCAACCTAACTCCCACAATCCCCCTCTGCCTTTACCTCAGATCTAGTTTGCTGCTGCAACGTTCGGACCACCTCAAAGCTAAGATTAAT
This sequence comes from Protopterus annectens, assembly GCF_019279795.1. NCBI lineage: Eukaryota > Metazoa > Chordata > Ceratodontiformes > Protopteridae > Protopterus > Protopterus annectens. The sequence goes on from NC_056748.1 coordinate 939,547,512, forward strand.
TATTTCTTATATTTCTTATATTTTTCTTATAAAACTTTTTCTTAAAGTTGACTGTGTGTGTGTGTGAGTAGTGTATCGAGGGTTTCTCGGTTCCGTATATAGTTTTTATATACTTTATTAGAGTTATTCCCTCTGGGCCTACCCCACCCTTTAACTTTACTGGATTTGACTATTGGATTTGACTATTTTAAAGGATTTGACAAATTTTTGCTGGATTGGACAAGTTTTACTGGATTGGACAATTGTTCTGGCTATTTCACTGTTTACTGGATTTGACTTTGTAACATGTCTGAAAAAGCTAAATCAGGCTTCAAACGGTGCCAATGTGGACAGAAAGTCACAGACAATCATAGTTCCTGCGTCTACTGTCTTGGCCCTCTCCATCTGCAAGAAGACTGCTCAATATGTCATTCTTTCAGTGGAAGGGTCATGACAGATAGGCGCAGGAAACTTATGGATAGGGGTCTTCTAAAACCTACTTTTCAAGAGGCTCTGGATGCATCAGACCAGACATCCAAATCCTCGAAGGAATCGAAGACGTCGGAGCCCAGGTCATCGGCTCCGAGCTCTTCAGTTAAAGTTCGATCACCGGTTCCACAGACTTCGGGGCCGAGTGTTGAACTGTTGTCAGTTTCCGAGCCTCAAGTCTTGGAACCGGTGACAGAGCTCCCTCCCCTGGCACTGTTGAGGTCGGCTCCGTCTTCGATTCCTTCGACGCGCTCTTCCAGGCCCCTCTCTGACACAGATGTAGACCGCATGGTGCAGAAATTAATGGAGAATACGGCCTTATCCAAGCTCATCTCTGTCTCCTCCCAGTTGGTGTCGAGACTCGAAGGCCTTCCCTTATCTCCACCTGTTCCTCCTCCGAAACCTATCCAGTCTTCGGAGCCGGGAGAGGCTGATCTGGTGATTGTGGAGCCCTCGGTGCCAGAACCGTCTTTCTCTCGGTCGGCTCCGTTCACCTCGACTCCGTCGGAACCGGTACCGGAGTCTCGGAGCTGAAGATCCATCCTTGGATCCGGGACTGAGAGTCGGACCGATGTTTCGGTTCCGACGCTCCCTCTCGGGGCCTCGGCTCGGATCGACTCGGCTCCGTCCTCGGGGTCGATGCCTTCGGTGCCTGTCTCGGGGATTCTTCCGATTTCCTCGGAACCGGGAGATACCTCGACTCGGGACCCGGGGGCCTTCGACCTCATGAGGAAGGTGTTGTCTACTCAGACAACCACATCAGCAGAAACAGTTTCTCCTTCCCATAAAGGACCGTTATCCTCCTCTGCACCCACGGCTACATCTAAGCGTTGAGCACCTGTGTCTCAGCCACCCCTGGAGGGTGCCCCCTCTTCCTCGGAGGCTTCTTCGGCTGCCCCCCCCCCGAGGAAGTTCCGAGGAAAAGATTGTGTAAGAGGAGACACTTAGATTCTCCACAAGAATCATTGACATCGGACACTGACTTGGATGAGTCAGAAGGGTCCCCAAAGTCACCCTCAGAGGATGTCTCTTTTTCTGACATCCTGGAGATCCTAAAGCAGAGAGGTGATTGGCAATCCCTTCCCCCTTCTGAGGATGAGTCAGGCTTGCTGAAGGCATTCGGTGCTCGCCCTTCCTCCTCATCTGTCCATCCGCCTAACAGAGATTCTAGGACTATGGACAGGTATGGGAAGCGCATTTTTAGTTCAGCGGCTTTTTCTATGCGATCCCTGAACTATTTGACCCACTTCACACGGCTACAGAGGGATCTAATCAAAGAGTTGGGAGATACCCTCCAGGGTACTACAGATGCTGCTGTTTCAGAATAGGTTACAGCACATCTCAATACCCTTACATCTATTGCAAACTCGTCCATGAGGCTGATCTCATACGCAGCCGAAGGATCGAGTAGGGCAGCAGCTTCAGCGATTGCTCTTCATAGACAATCCTGGATGCGCTTATGTTCATTTGCGGAAGCCTTCAAGTCTTCCTTTACTAACGCCCCATTTGATGGTGCCACTCTTTTTGGCCCCAAAGTAAAGGAGACCCTTACCCAGTGTGAGCAAGAGGGAAAGACTCTGTCTGCTGTCGGAGTCCGTTTTTCCACCTCATCCAGACCGTACCCCAAAGGGCAACGTGGTGGAAAAATGTGGTTTCGAAAACCCCAAGGCTCTTTCCCAGGCACACAGGGTGATGCCCCCTCTAGAGGCAGAGGAGGGGGCAGACGTGGAAGACGCCACCCTGGCGGCAGAGGGGGTCCGCAAAACCAAGGTGACAGGGATACCCCCCTGGGAAACCTTTCCAGCACTCCTGAGAGGAGGCCCAACTGTCCTGCTCTGGAGGCAGTCGGGGGTCGCTTAGCTTTATACCCTCAGGCCTGGCAAAATCTTACATCAGACAATTGGGTAAAAAGCGTTGTTACCAGAGGCTACAGAATACCCTTCCTATTGCCCCCAATTCCGAAGAAAAGACTCCCAGATGTGCCGCCCCATCTGCGAGACCCTGCAGCTATAGAAATTTCAAAGCTGCTAGAAAAAAGAGTAATCCAACCAGTCCCAGCGGACCAAAGAGGATTCGGATCTTACTCAAGGTTCTTTTTAGTTCCAAAAAAGACAGGGGACTGGAGGCCGATTCTGGACCTAAGCAATCTCAATACCTGCGTCAAGAAAGAAAAGTTCCGGATGGTCACGCTTCAATCGATCCTTCCATTTTTACAGAAGGACGACTGGATGTGCTCAATAGATCTGAAGGACGCATACTACCACATCAAAATGGCCAGGGCGTCCAGGGATCACTTGCGCTTCCAGCTGGGAGCCAGCCACTTTCAGTTTCGAGCCCTGCCCTTTGGTCTGACCTCAGCCCCCAGGGTTTTCACCAAATGCATGGCAGTGGTAGCGTCTCACTTGAGACGCCTGGGATTCCAGGTGTTTCTGTATCTGGACGACTGGCTCCTTTCTGCCACCACCCAGCGTCAACTGATTCAAACCAGGGATTACACACTTCAGCTTTGTGTTCATCTCGGAATTTCCGTAAATTTCGAAAAATCTTTACTACAGCCATCACAGCATATCTCATTCATAGGAGCAGAATTGGATACGCATCGTTTAATTCTAAAACTTCCTCCAGAAAGGATAGCCTCACTACAAAGCCACATATCTCTTCTTCTGTCATCCAGAAAATCCCCAGCAAAACTGGTTCTGAAGGTTTTGGGTCTCATGGCAGCTTCTCTCATTGCGATACCATTGGGAAGACTGCACATGAGAGTTCTACAATGGCTACTGTTTGCACAATGGTCGTTACAACAGCTACCTCTGACACACGAAATTCTGATCACAAACACATGCAAATCACACCTAGCCTGGTGGCTCCGGACTTGCAATCTTTCCAGCGGAAGACCATTTGTGCTACCCACGCCGACAGCTACGGTGACCACGGACGCTTCCCTGATAGGGTGGGGGGGGGCATCTTTCAGGGACAGACAGTCCAAGGCGAATGGACCAATTTAGAGTACAATCTGCACATCAGTGTTCTAGAGTTGAGGGCAGTGTTTCTAGCGTTGCAACACTTTGCTCCCCTTCTTCCTCTAGGGACTATTGCAGTTCAGACGGACAACATGTCCGTAGTCTGGTACATAAACAAACAAGGGGGAACCAAGTCTTATCAGCTATGCAGAGAGGCCTTGAGAATCTGGCAATGGGCGGAGTCCACGGGTCACTTTCTGATTGCAACGCACATCCCGGGGTCATCCAACGTCATAGCCGACAGGTTGAGCAGAGCAATCCTGTTGCCTCACGAGTGGTCCCTCAAACAGTCAGTTGCGAAGGAGATTTTTCGCAAATGGGGCCAGCCTTCCTGCGATCTTTTTGCGTCTCCAATGAGCGCCAAATGCAGAAGCTATTTTGCCCTATTAACCCCTCCAGGGGAAGTCCCCAGGGACGCTCTGGTTCACGATTGGCCCCCGGGTCTCCTGTACGCTTTTCCTCCCTTTCCCCTGATTGCAAAGTTTCCGCAGAAAGCCAACAACCTGCAAAGGACGATTATCCTCATTGCCCCATTCTGGCCTCGTCAAATCTGGTTTCCCTTTCTTCTGGCACACCGCATTCGGGAACCCTGGATCCTGGACCCGGAGCCGGATCTACTGACCCACTCGTCAGGGGCTCCCCACCCCTCGCTACTGTCAGTCCAACTAGCAGCTTGGCTGCTCCGCTTCCCTACTTAGCCAGGTCTGATCTTCTTTCACCTGCAGTTCAGAATATACTAGTGGCTTCTCATAAAGCTTCCACTACAAAGACTTACACTAGTAAATGGAAGCGTTTTGTTTACTGGGCAAATACACAGCAATTGGACCCTGTTATAGCTCCCTTAAATAAGATCTTGGAGTTTTTAATCGAATTGTTCCACCAAGGAGCTTCTCCTGCCACTTTGAGAGTGCAATTGGATGCCATTTCCAACTTTCATGTGGAAGAATGTGGGGCTCCTATTATGGCTCACAGACTTTGTAAGGCCTTTCTGAAAGGATCTTTCCATATTAGACCACCAGTTAGAACTCCTACATCACCTTGGAATCTGAACCTTTTATTATCTAAATTGATGCTACCACCGTTTGAACCAGCCTCTTCTTGTCCATTGAAATATTTGTCGTGGAAGACCCTCTTTTTGGTGGCCATTACATCGGCTAGACGGGTGTCAGAGCTTCAGGCTCTTTCTATTAAACACCCTTATTTGATCTTTCACTCTGACAGAGTATCTCTTCGCACTAATCCGTCCTTTCTCCCCAAAGTTTGCTCCGTTAATCACATTAATCAATCCATTGAGCTCCCTACCTTTTTCAAAAACCACTCCAATAAGTTGGAGTGTATGTTACACAAGTTGGATGTTCATAGACAACTTAGATTTTACCTGGATAGAACAAAGGATCACAGGAAAACAGATCAACTTTTTGTAGCCTTTGCAGACAGCAGGAAAGGTATAGCAGTTACTAAACGAACCCTTTCCAAATGGCTAACTGATTGCATTATATTTGTTTATGCTACTTCGGAACAAACTTTACCTGTCAAACCCAAGGGGCACTCTACAAGATCAGTATCTACATCCCTGGCTCATGCAGCTCGCTACCATTAGACACTATTTGTGCAGCTGCCACTTGGTCTAAACCACATACATTCATTTCTCATTACAAGGTAGACAGGGTTTCTAGGGACAGGGCAACCTTTGGTTCCACTGTGCTCAAGAACGTTCTCCCGTGAGTTCCTCAGGAACATGGAGCTAGGGACGCTACCCAGGTGTAAGAACAAACGGCGAGATTGAACACTCTCACATTTAGAAGTTATGTCCTTACCATAACGTTCCATGTGGAGTGTTCATCTCGCCTTTGTTCTTACATTCCCACCCTCCCACCCTCAGGAAGAACGTCCAGTTTGGTCTCTCCTGCTTCTGCATTACGCAGTTGTTGTGTATATATGTATATATATATATATATGTATAGGTGTTTCTTTCAGTTATGTTGTTTTTGGCATGAATGTGTTACTCCCTCTGTTGACTTCTGGTTTGCTTGCAAACTAGATCTGAGGTAAAGGCAGAGGGGGATTGTGGGAGTTAGGTTGGTCTCGAGCTTCTTCTCGATGCAGAGCTTGCTAAGGCGACACGGAGCCGAGGATCGGCTCCGAACCCAGGTGTAAGAACAAAGGCGAGATGAACACTCCACATGGAACGTTATGGTAAGGACATAACTTCTAATTCACTGGTCTCAACAAGCAATTCAGGGGACTAATCAAGTCTACCAAAGCCAACTTTAAGGCAAAAATATCTTCCCAGGCTAAAGATATGTAATCAGTCTTAAAGGGAACACCCAGCAGTGTGTTGAACTAATAGTAAATGGAACTTCCTATACTGAACTAGAAGATATAGCATATTTGCTGCCCAATAAATTTAGCACCAATTTCTCCCCCAGTCCCCTTCCTAGGAAATACCGTCTGCCATGTTTCCCCAGCTGTTATTAAAGAACAGGTCCTCACTGCACTCTTCTGAACTAAAAACACTGCATCAGTAAGTCCTGATAATATTGCAGGATGCCTGCTAAATAGCTTGAAACATGATCTGTCAGACCCACTAGAGTCTGTATTGGACCACAGCCTCCACACAGGCTTCATCCCTAGAAAATGGAGAACTGCAATGGTTATTCCTCTATACAAAGATGGACTATCAACAAACCCAGGGAACTGGAAAGAATTATCAAGGACCAGATAGACATAGGACATTTTTGGTTTCAGGGGCAGGTCATGCCTACTAAACTTGGTGGACTTCTTTGAGACGGTGACTAGAGCCATGGATGAGGGCAGAATGGTACATACTGGCTAACTTGACCTGGCAAAGGCATGTGACACAATACCTCACTGTGGTATAGGTATATATTCATGTCACCCGATGGATAGCCAGATGGCTCACAAATAGGACACATGAAGTTATGTTGGAGGAATATACCTCCACCTGTTACTACTGTTGTCCCACGTGGCTCAGTACTGGGACCTCTCCTGTTTGGAATATACTTCTCTGAATTCAAGGCAAATGTAGAGAGCCTTTGGCTGACCAGATTTTCTGATTGAATTCCCCAAAGATATAGACAACCTCCAGGAGAAGCTGACACAAGAAATAACTATGGCCTAAAAGTGCAAAAAAATGCATAATTATATCCTTTGGGAAGATGATCACCCCTTCAAAATACAACATTGGTAACACTCCCCTAAGAGAAGACCTAGTGTAACGAACATGGGAACTTGGGATGACAGTAACCTGAACTTTGATCATCATGCGTCCATGGTAGTGAGAAAATCCTTCTACGCAGTACAGCTTAGGTAAGGGCAAAGCAAAGCATCCAGATCTAAGGAGGTCATAGTCCCACTATACTCAGGTCTCATTAGACCAGTAATCGAGTGTAGTGTACCCTTCAGCGTGTACCTGACCAGGCATTTGCAACAGCTGGAGTGTCCACAGAGGTTCTTCGCTAAAAGAATACAGGGTGTAAATAATGTGCGGATGACCTCAAAGTCCTGACCCTGTAGTCTGTCTCCAGACTATGGAGGCACAATCTGTGCCTAACCTACATGCATTCTCTGATCTAGCCCAGTTGGATCTGCTACACATTCACAAAATAAACTGCACTAGAATTAATCTGATCTAAGGATCTAAACTTTGTCAGTGACATAAACGGAACATGTTGAAGGGGCAGGTATGCGTCTCAGAGATTACCCCTTCTCTGGGGTAGACTCCCCACTCATGTGAAACAGAGCTCTTCCCCAGGTTTATTCAAATGCATTTTGGACCAATGGATGGGAAATTGCAAATTCACCTCTGGTTTGTCGCCTGTGGCCCTTGTGGATGGGGCAGTTTGTAGATGCCCTAAGGCACAGGCATATACCAAAGCTGTTGCAGCCCATGGGTACTGATAATTGGGAAAATGGGGCATGAATGGCTAGGGTTAAAAATGCTCTAGGGTCATTAGCCTGGTAACCACCTATAATCCTATGTAAAGTTACAGGGGATTGCCCTCTGCTGTCTCATGCAGTGACAAGGAGAGAACAGCTTAGGGGGAAGTGTTCACAGTTAATCTTACAAATGTATCTGACATTATAGAAGTCAAAGTGGAAATTGGTAATAACTTGCCTGTCCCAGATTTCCACACTCATTTTGGGAAGACTGTTTAGGCATGCAGTTGTGACAGAAAAAAAAAGAGAAATAAGCAGTGCATGAGATATTTAATCCGTTTGCAGATGTGTTTGCAAAAGATGTCTATGACTGTTTGGTAATTGGCCTTGTTACCCGGTGGAATCTGATCCTAGTAAGGACCCAGCGTATGTACATCATTACAGGATCTCGCAAGCATCTTATCAGCATATCAAAGAAATTTTGGATACCATGATGGGCAAGGGTGTGTTATAAGGCAAGTAAACTCTGTGTATATCCCCCAAATGGCCTGTTATGAAACCCACAGATAAGTGGAAGATCACCACAGACTACAGAAAGCTAAATCACCTGTGTGGAGTATGTGGTTTATTGGCCCTTGACATGTCTGGATCAAAGTTTGGGTAGGTTTGAGAGCACATAATACTTTACAAAAATGGGTATGTCAGATGGATTCTTCTGGACCCTGAAGGTCTATTCCCAAGACCAGTACAGACTGGCTGTTCACATGTGGTAGAAAAAAGTATACCTGGAATAGCTGTCATTTTGGGTCCCTGAACGCACCTGCAAGATTTCAGTCTCTTCCTGCATAAAGCCATGGGAGTCTGATTTATATGGATGATGTTCTGATCAAAAGTAACACTTCTGAGGAGCATCTTGCAAAACTGACAATGTTTTAAAACATCTAAAGAATGTTGGAGCTAAATTGTCCCCCAGAAAAAACATTGGTTGAGAAATAAGGTCAACTACCTAGGGTATGAAATTGGTCCAGATAGACTACGGCTTCAAAGCAACAAAATAGAGGCTGTCTAACGTATTAACCCTCCAAAAAATCTGAGAAATCTAAGAAGCCTTTTGGATGTTTGCATTTACTGTTAGTAGTTTTTTCAGGACTATGCAGAGGTGGCATATTGCCTCACCAATCTGTTAAAAATGTCAGAACCCTGGGTATGGGGAGAGAGCAGAAAAAGCCTCTGTGACTGACATATCCACAGCTGGGTAAAGATTTCTATTTAGAACAGGGTATACTGACTGTAACATCCAAATCTGCAAGCCTGTCTTTTACTGCTGTGTATCTTACTTCCATGATGTTCTTCATCTCACATTGCTGCAGTCCTTACTTATGGGTAGTCCGCTGTCCTCGGTCGGCCCGAATACCAAAGTATTAGGCTGACGTCGGTCATGGGCGCACAGCCCTGACATCAGAGCGTCAGGGTATAAAAGCGCATGACCGACATCATATCCTTAGTCTTTTTTGCCGCATGGTCCGATGCAGAAGCAGCGTTGCAAGTGCCGTTCGGCTTTCTGAAATTTTTCGTTTTCGGAGTTTCAGACATACCAAGTTGGGCTAAGTACCCGCTAGAGCATTTTTGTTTTTTCTTGCCTCAGTTATTTACCGGATGTCAGAAAAAGTGAATAATTGTATTTCTTGTGGGAAGCAGATACCGCATAGGGATTTCCACTCGCTTTGTATCCCTTGCTTGGGACCGAGCACGTAGTTGGGTGTCGGTTTTGTGCTAGGTTTAATAAGCGCACTATTAAGAGAAGGCTAGATTGCGCTAGGTTAGTCTTTGGCAAACGGTGTAATTATAATATGCCGTCGGATCCTCCGACGCCGCTTCCAAGAAGCGTAAAGACAAATCTGTAAAGCCTAGACAGGATGATTCGTCCATTTCGGATGCCGGTCCTTTAGAGACTGCAGTGGAACAGGTGGATCCGGCTGAAGTTTCTGTTGAGTCTCAGGGGGAAACCTTGATTTTACAGGATGTGGCCTCACAGGAGTCAGGTCAGGCTGAAGGGGCCTCTCAGGTTACTATTCTCCCTTCTTTGCCTAAGGGGGTTAGGCCTTCTGCTACTGTTTCTAGGGCTCCTTCTAAGGGCAGGTCTGTTTTGCCTTCTTCTGGAGTTAGTTCTGGTTCTTCAGGGTCTGTACCTAAGAAGCATATGCTTAAAATGGCAGAAGATTTGATTACTTTAATTAGAGGTTCCATGCCCCCTCCTGATAAGAGGCCCAGGGTAGAGCCAGAGTTGGAAATTTTGGAGCAGGCCTCAGATGATTCTGAGTCTTCTGCTGAAGATATTCAAGATTTTCCTCCTTATTCGGATTCCGATGCAGAGGATTCTACTCCTCATTTTCAGAAACCTTACACTCTATGAGGGAACATTTTAAGTGGGAAGGACAGGATTACTCAGATTCCAGAAAGAGGCTTAGAGAGTTCTTGTTTTTACCACAGCACAGACCCTTGGCTATTCCTCCTGTTTTGGATGTTGTTCAGGATGTTTTTTCGGAGGCCTCATTTAATCCAGATTCTATGCCTCCTGCACCAGTTAAACCGGACAGGTATTATAGGGTACCTGAGGCTCATAAATACCTATATAAGAGTCCTAGGGCGGACCCAGAAACTATTAGTCAGGGGCCTAAGGGTGTTAGGGCTTCTGTTGTAAAGAATCCGGTTCCTCTAGATAAGGAAGCTAGAGCTTGGACAGATGGGGTAAGAAGGTGTACACCTCTTCTACTTTAGCAATGAGGGCTTTAAATTGCCAGTTTCATATGTTGAAATATCAGAATTTCCTCCTTTCTCAGCTAAAATCTAAAGTGGATGCTTTGGCAGAGGGCATAGAGTGTAAAGAATTGCAAGATTTGGTGCATGTTTCTGAACAGGTGGGGAAACATTCTTTGCAGTGTGGCTTTGATGCTTTGCAGGCTTCTTCTAGAGTGGCTGCCACTGGTTCAGTTCTTCGTAGGCATGCCTGGCTTAAGGATCAGAATTTATCTGAGCATGTTAAGTCTAGAATTCTGGATGCCCTTTACAGTCCGAAGTTTTGTTTGGTCCTCCTGTGGAGTCTGTTTTGAAGAAAATGGAGGACAAGGCTAAGTCTATGCAGACTGTTAAAGATTTTTTGCAGGTTCAACCTCCTAAGTTTAGTAGAAATTGGCCTGCTAAGGGGTGGACGTACCCTTCTTCTGATTCCCAGTCTAGGGGTAGATCTAGGCGTGGTAGGGGCAGAGCTCAGAGTACCTTTAGGCCTAGAACATGGAGTTCGCCTGCTCAATCTGCTGGTGAGGGTAGGGGCCAGTCCTTTCGTAAACAGGCCCAATGACTTGCATTTTCAGCTGCCAGATTCTTCTTGCCTGGCAGCTCCTTTGGGAGGAAAGCTAGCTCTCTTCAAGCAAAATTGGTTTTTAATCACCCAAGACAAATGGGTGTTGGACATTATAAACAAAGGTTACAAGTTTTATTTCCATACATTGCCTCCTTTCAAAGGGTATGCCAGACATTCCTCCTCGGCAAAGGATGGAGGCTCACAAACAGATTTCATTACTTCTTCACATGGGAGACCGATTTTGGATTTATCTCTCCTCAACACTTATTTGGACATTCCAAAGTTCAAAATGTTGACATTACAACAGCTTTTGCCTCTGCTGGGAAAAGATCACTGGATGGTAACTCTGGATCTAAAAGAGGCTTATCTTCATGTTCCTATCAGGCCCAGTTGCAGGAAGTACCTGCGTTTTCGAGCTGGAAATTTACATTATCAGTTCTCTGCATTGCCCTTTGGCTTATCTACTGCGCCCAGAGTGTTCACAAAGGTTCTGGCTCCAGTGATAGCCTTTTTCAGGATGGAAGGAATACAAATTTATCCTTATTTGGACGATTGCCTGATTATGGCACAAGACAAGGACGAGCTTCTTCAGCATCTACAGTATGTGATGGTAGTGTTAAGATGCCTAGGGTATTCTGTGAACGAAACAAAGTCCAGTCTAGTACCCTCTCAGGACATGTGCTTTCTGGGTGTAAGACTGAATACAGCTTCCCAGATGGCCTTTTTGACCCCGGACAAACAGAAAAGTCTTTCACTTTATTTCCATCAAATGTCTCTACAGTCCAGGCTGACTGCAAGGACAGTCCTTCAAGCCTTGGGGTTCATGGCATCTTGTATTCTGGTGCTTCCCAATGCCAAATTGCATATGAGGAAGCTTCAATGGTATCTCAAAATCTATGGACACAACACTGCCAGGATCTAGACACTGTCATTCAGATAATACCTTGCATTCAGAAGGAATTTTTGTGGTGGGCTCAGGAATGTCACCTAAACAAGGGACTCTCTGTGACCCGACCAGAGGCGAGTCAGATTCTAACGACGGATGCCTCGGGAGCACACCTCAATGGAAAATGGGTGCAAGACACGTGGCCTGCCAGACTTCAACATTTGCATATCAACTTGAAGGAGATGTTAGCAGTACAATTTGCATTGATGGCTTTCAAGGATTTACTTCACCCAGGGCAGGTGTTGATTCTAACAGACAACACAACTGTCATGTGGTACATCAACAAGCAAGGGGGAACTCATTCGTACCCTCTTTGCAGACAAGCGATGATTTTGTGGGAGACAGCTCTCAGTTACAACCTCAATCTTCAGGCAAGATTTCTACCAGGAGCACAGAACTCCTTAGCAGATGTATTGAGCAGACAAATAGTGGATCCTCACGAGTGGAAATTGGATCCTCAGGTATTTCAAAAGTTGACAGTGTCATGGGGAACTCCAGACATAGATCTGTACGCTTCTCCACTAAATTACCAGTTGCCAAAGTTTTGCACAAAAAGGTTTCATCCCACAGCTTGGAAGGTGGACGCTCTGTCATTCAGTTGGAACAATCTTCATGTATATGCCTTTCCACCTCTACCTCTTCTGCCCAAGGTTCTCTTGAAGGCCAGACAAGACAAGCCATCCATGATCCTGATAGCACCGGATTGGCCTCGACAACACTGGTACCCACTACTGAGGAGTTTGGTCCGAGAGCCTCCATGGCCTCTGCCTTTGATTCCACACCTTTTGTCTCAGGAGGGCAATCACTTTCTCAATGTCAGAATTCAGTCTCTGCATCTAACAGCCTGGCATATTCTGTTTTAGATTCTGGAGGTTCTCAGCTTCCACAACAAGTTTTGAATGTTATTTTGGAGGCCAGGAGGCCTAGTACAAGGAAAGTTTATGCTGATAAATGGAGGAGATTTTTATTTGGAGCAAAGGGAAGGACTTTGATGTTTCCAAGCCTAATTTGAGTGCTTCCTTACAATATCTTACTGAGTTATTAGACAAAGGTTTGTCCTTCTCCTCCATAAAGGTTCATGCTGCAGCCATTTCGCTAATTATGACTGTGACCCTCCTTTATTTTCTCATCCTTTGTTTAAGCAGTTTCTCAGAGGGGCAAAGAACATAAGACCCCACGTAGAGCTCCTACTCCTGCTTGGGATCTCAATTTTGTGTTGGAAAAGCTTACTCTACAACCTTTTGAGCCTGCAGCTACTGCCGAGTTAAAGTATTTGTCATGGAAAACTGCTTTTTTGTTGGCCATTACTTCTGCAAGAAGGGTTTCTGAATTACAGGCCCTTATGGCAGTGGAGCCTTTCTTGATTTTTCATAAGGATAGGGTATCTTTGCGTACTAATCCTTCCTTTATGCCTAAAGTGGTTTCTAGTGTGGCCTTAAACCAAACTATTCATTTGCCTACTTTTTATGCAAACCCTCAAAATAAAGGGGAGAAGATTTTGCATACTTTGGATATTCACAGGCAGTTGCGTTATTATTTGAGCAGAACCAAGGAGTTCAGACAGTCTCAGCAGTTGTTTGTTTCTTTTGCTTTATGATTTTTCCAACCTCCCTTTCCCGTTGCTTTGGGATTCTACCCATAAGTAAGGACTGCAGCAATGTGAGATGAAGAACATAGTACAGTTTTGTACCTACCATAAATGTAGATGTTCGAAGATCCACATTGCTGCAGTCCAATTTTCCCTCCCTCCTTCCTCTGTAGCTTAGCATGGTTATATGGTTTGGGTGATGGCTGTAGTTGGGCATATCTTTTGGGAAGGTATTCTGTTTTTTGGCTGTGGCCTTTCTTTTAGGGCCTTCTGACATCTGGGGCAAGAAAAGACTGAGGATATGACGTCGGTCATGCGCTTTTATACCCTGACGCTCTGATGTCAGGGCTGTGCGCCCATGACCGACGTCAGCCTAATACTTTGGTATTCGGGCCGACCGAGGACAGCGGACTACCCATAAGTAAGGACTGCAGCAATGTGGATCTTCGAACATCTACATTTATGGTAGGTACAAAACTGTACTTTTTACTCACAGTTTATGTGAAACAAATAATCACCTTTGCTGTTTATCTTTTGAATCTCTAATATAAAATCAGTTTCAGGGACTAGAAATCGGCAAGTTTGGGATCTTTGTAGAACCAAACCAGAGCTGAGCCAAGTGTCTAGCTTGGCTCTTGGAGCCCAGTAACAGTTGTGCTGAAGCAAATAATGAAAAATAGGTAAAGTACATAGTCATAACTAGAGGTTATAAAACTAAATACTCGCAAGTTCCCAAATGGTGTGCTTCCTTTGCTGCTTGTGCGTTTGCTATTTTGTGAGACTCAAAACTGTATATAAATATGGTAGTGCTTTGAAGGAACAAATTCTTATTTGAATGGAGCATTTCATTTAGTAGTCAGTAAAGTTTGAACTGATTTACTTACTAATGCTGTAAAATCAGAAGTTATTGAAAGACACACTACAGTTTTCATTCAGATCATTTTTGCTTTTTTTTTTCTGAGCTTCTTGTCAGTCGATCATCAGCCCATTTCCAGTCAGTTGTCCCATTCATTCCCCATCACCAGGGTGAGGGTTCACTAGGAAGACCCATCATTCAGGCAACCATTTGGGGTGTGTAAGTTTTTTTTATGTGCTGTCCTGTCCCTACATGCATCTGGTGAAGTGTCATAGAGGGGGACATGCAAGGAACTGCTGCAAAACATGTCCCCTAATTTCTACAAAGGGAGTGCTGTATGAAGCAGTTTCCCCCCCTTCCCCTGAAGCACTAGTGGTGGTTTCTTTGGTCGTCTCCAGCAAAATTGCACAAGTCATTGTGCTCTGAAGTATGCATAACCCTCCTCACACCCCTGAGATTGTCAAGCAGGACACATTCCTTCTATCCTCTTCTTCCCTGCCGGGCTGCTCCAGTGCCAACACTGCCAATCAAACCCTGGTTGCCTGGGTTGCAGCCAGGATTCCATCCTTCTGCACCACAGAGCCACTCATAATGCGGTTCAATTTTTTAATATTATAGAGATATGCATTACAATAGTACAGGAAATTATTTATTTAAACATTAATATTCATCTATCACTGATCAGCTACTGTTAGTCTGATATACGTGTGTGTATGTGTGTGGGTATATATATATATATATATATATATATATATATATACACACACACACACACACACACACACACACACACACACACATACATACAGAGAGGGAGAGCGAGGGATACAAATACATATATGGAGTCACCCATGTAAATCAAAATTAAAGCCTGTAGACTGCTCTTCTGCAACGACAGATGATGGGCAAATCATATGATTGACTTGCCAGAGTGAGATCATTTGTACAGCTGCTATTGCACAGTCTCACAGTTAGTAGATTTAATTAGTAGTGGGTGAGGGGCTTATCCCCTTCCAAAAAATGTAAGATTTTGAGCTGCATGTTCTGGAGTAGTGTTCCAGAGTATGCACAGTTTGCTGTTCCCTTTTTAAAATCAACACATTTTTGTCGGTATTATGTATGTCAATCTAATATTCGTTGGATCAACGTACATACACACACTCAGAGAGTGGGTGTGAGTGAGAGAGAGAAAGAAAGAGGGAGCCACCTAAGAAGTTATATAACAGTGTTTAAGGTTTGGTAGATGTAGCTATGCAGGAACATTTCTTGATGAAATACTTCATAGTGCAAAATGTTCTTCTGAATTCAATCTAAGTTTATAGTCGATGCTATGTAGATCATCTCTTGTTCATTCTAAATTTTCAGGTCCTTATTCCTTGCATAAATGGTTTCTTTTGATTATTGTGCAGTGAAATATTTGAAATGTCAAAAACTGAAATGAGAGTAGCAGAAACCAATGCATTACTTTCATGGTCTTTTATCTTTAACATTTCTGCCACCATCACTTAAACACAGCAGTCTTACACACTGAATTTCACTGCAGTACAGTACAGTTAACACAGTACAGTCAAAATACATTGCTGTTTTATGTTAGCATTGTCTCTTACTTAATTTACTCATAAACTGTAATAAAATGGCTTTTTACCTTCATTCAGTTTTAGAATAATCTCGAGAAGTGGGACCACATTAGAGTTCTTAATATACTGTGCTGATTCTGAAAACAGATTAGTTTGTTGCACCTTTAGAGATAATGTATAATATTAAACACAGTATCCTGCATATTGTTGTTACATTGCCATTTTTCATGATGTCACATGTAAAATTGAATGAATATAAACTATATCTTTAATTGCAGGGTGAACTGTTTAGCAGCAAAGAATTAGCAATACTGAAAAGGTATAGTTTTAGGTAATGTTAATAATTATAAATAATAGGTTCATTGGTAGGTACTAGGCTATCTGCCCGAAGGCATTTATAAGCCTAGCCAGAATGTGTGGCTTTCGCCACCCCCTTAGATTAGTTCCCTGTGCCTCTGTCCAGCAGAGCCACTAAAGTGATCCCCGGGGTAAACTTTGTTTCCCATCCACTCGTCAAGGTTTCTCTTGAAGAGTGTTAGCGAGGAGCTCTGCCTAATGTAGATTGGAATCTTGTTCCAAAGCATGGGAAGTCTCTGTGACAGGAATCTATCCCTCCAGCACGTCCTATTTATTGTTGTGGTGAGGATTAGATCCCTAGAGTGTGTGTCTCGAGGGGATAAGCTTTTCTTTAGGTGGAGCATGTCGATCAGTTCTGGGTTGGACATGGCCTTGTATGTCAGGCAGAGATCACCTCTGAGTAGGCGGTATGCAACCGAGTACAGCTGGAGTTTCTTCAGTCGAGCTGCATAGGGCATCTGTTTGAGGCCAGTGATCCTCTTGGTGAGGTACTTCTGTGGTCTTTCCAGCTGTTGCAGGTATCTTGTAAGATACATCCCAAATGGGGCGTTGTACTCTATGATGGGTCTGATGAGCGATGAGTAGAGGGGCACAATGACCTCTTTTGATCTGGATGCGACCCCTTTTGTGATAAGGTGTGCCACATAGAAGGATTTTCTAACCACCTTGGCAATGTGATTATCAAAGGAGAGTTTACTATCTGCTTGGGTCCCCAGATCCCTTATTACATCTTCTGTATTTAGGGGGTACCACCTATGTGGTAGTTTGCGGGTACTTTGTTTTTTCCAGTTTGAACAGTGTGTTTAGGTGAGGGGTTAGTTCGTCTTTGAGCTTGTGTAGGATGCAGCCTGGGACTCCATCCGGTCCCATTGATACTGTGTTTTTGGCTTTTGAGAGGGCGGTCCCATTGATGCTGTGTTTTTGGCTTTGGAGAGGGCTGTTTTAACCTGAGTGTCTGTGATTTCAGGAGCTCTACATTCTTCTGGTATGGTTATGGGCCCTTTTGGGGGTGAGAGGGGGGTGAAGTTTGCGGTGAACCTGTCTGCCAGGATGTTGGCAATATCGGTCGGTTCAGTGTATTTTGTACCATTCTGCACTAACTCAGAGCAGATCTGAGCATTACCACTTAGATTCTTGACATAGCTAAAGAATGCCTTGTGGTTATCTTTGGAGTCCTTGGCAATTTTTCTTTCGAAACTCGCCTTGGATGATTTTATGAGGGATCGTAGTTTCTTGCTGATACTGATCAGGGATGTCTTCCCTTCTTGGGATTTTACTCTTTTCTGTACTAGTGTCCTCCTCCTATTGTATAGCTTGTTTATGGCAGGAGTCCACCAGACTGGTTTCCTTTTCTTGGAGCAGTGAGTCTTGGTTTTGCTTGGGATAGCACGATCCATGCATTCCATGCCCGTAGAATGCATTAGTAAAGGATTTTGCAGCTTGGACAATGTTATCCTTTAGCATGGGGGCTTTGAAACTTTCCACTTCAGTCTTAAGTAATGTGAAGTTTGCTTTTGAAAAGTTTTTCACGGTGGTTTCCTTGTCCAGGGGTGGGTGCGGAATGTGGATATCCAAAGTGATTTGTTTATGGTCAGATCTTACCAGTGAGGGGTTGACCTCCAGTGTGGAGCACCGGTCGCAGAAGTTGGTGATGACCAAGTCCAATATGTTGTCACCTCTGGTGGGAGTGTTGACCAGTTGATCTAGGACATTTGAGTTTATAAATTCTAGGAAATGTTGGGCAAGGGAGTTAGTACTTGAGTAGTTCTCCCAATTAATGTTTGGGTAATTGAAATCACCCAATATTAGGGTGTTTGGTAGGACCTTTATATTTCCCAGTGTTTCCAGAAATGCGGAATGGGGGTCCTGGGACATGGTGGGTGATCTGTAGCAAGCTACAATTTGAATTGCAGTTTTGCCAGTTGTTAGTTGCACGTGGATGATCTCTGAAGCATTGTGCTGTGCCACTAACCTGGAGGTGTGGGTATCCTTGATGAATATGGATACGCCCCCGCCTTTTGTATTTTGGTCCAGGTTCTGTGGCCGAAATGTATGGTATGAGTTGTAGCCTGCTAGTGGTGGGGTGCTCTCTGGAGTCTTAAACCAGGTTTCTCTTACTGCACATATATCGATTTTCTCTATACTGAGCAGTGCCTCGAGTGCATGCATTTTGAGGTTTAGACGTCTGGCATTGAGTAGCATCACCCTCAGTTTTTTGTTACTTGTGCTGTTTCTGGCGGTGGGTTTGTCTTTTGAGCCTTGCCTAAAAAAGGCACTATGGGAGTGGCAAGAGCCTTGGCCAGTATTCGAAAGCCTAAGGGTGACAGGTTCAAGCAGTCTCTAGCGAAGCAGAGTGGCTTGTCGAGCATGTCATCCCAGGTGGACAGACACTGGATCCCCTTTGAATGACACCAGAAACTTAGCCAATTGTTGAAATTGATAATTTTTTCTTTATACTGTGGTATCATTCTTGATGAGGGCAGGATGCTACTCAGGGTCGGGATCATACCGGCCTGGGCTACAAGATGAGAGAGCTCTTCCATGTCTCTCTTCATGTAGTCCAGGGAGGTACGGCTCGGGTCATTCACACCAGCATGGACAATGACAGAGTCGTATTTTACTTGTTTTGGAGTGACCTGAGTGCTTGTGTTATGTGGCGGATCCTGGCACCCAACAGGCAGCTAACTGTAACCTTCTCCTTATTCTGCCTAGTGAGTGGGACGTCAGTGTGCCTGACTATAGAGTCACCTATTACTAGTATGTTGGGTATGTTATTTTGCCTTAAGGGCTGTCATTGCATGGCACACTGGTTTTGTGAAGTATATGTTTCATGATTTGTATTGGGAGGTGGAGGTTGCTTGGATGTCTGCTTTGGAGGTCTCTTTTGCTTTTGCAGATTTTTATTTAGAGCCTCCGAGTATGTTTTCATGTATTTGTGTGTTTGTTGCTGGTGCTGGTTTAATGGGTCTATGTGAGACTGGTGGTGTGATGCAAGTATTTCCCTTCTCCTCTTGACTGTCTGATCCAGCCTTGGGTTGAGAGAGCTTAGCCTCCAGTTTGGCTGTATAATTGCATCTCTCACATGTATTAGTGTTTGGTGGTAGGAGGAGAGGGTTGTCTGTGTACATGAGGCAGTTGTAACATTGCCTCAAAATGCCCAGATTCACCAGTTGGACTGGAGAGCACGCCTGAAACTGCCCTTTGGACATGCCTGGATGGGTACAGTGAACTGTTTTACTAAATGGCTGGTAAGGTTGAATAGAGAGCCTTGTCCTTCTGTACAGTATAGGTGGGTCTAGTGCTAGGGTTAATAAGTGCTTGCTATGAGTTTTGAGCAAGTGCTGGGCTGAGAAATGAATGGCTTGAGTGCTTAAGTTGAAGGTTTGTCTAGTTCCAAGGGAAAAATTGGAAGAGGAGACTTATTATCGCTTACAGTCACCTAGTTGGGGAAGCTCACCAGTTTCACCAGAAAATTGATGACTATACTGCCACCTACTTTTTGAGACAACTTATTAAATGCTTTCATTCTTAAATTCTGTCTCATTTCAGCTTGAAATATTTTGGACACTTCATGCACAGTTGATCCACATTGAACATGCTGTTACAAAGGATTTGGGCTTAGTTATATACAGATTTGCTACTTAGCTTAAGAGTAAGTAGTATAAATTCCATCAGAAAATCATACCTGGTTTTATGCAGTTGTGCTTGTGTCAGTCTTATTAGAAGGAGTTTGCAAGGGATGTGTTTCCTGGCTGTTTTTTGTTGCACTAAGATGTTCCTCAGTTCACAGATCCCCACTGACTCTTCTGTCCTCAACATGATTCTCTACCCAGCTAGAGAACAATAATGCTGAGTGAGACACTTGATTAAAAAAAAATAAAAAATACACATCACCTGTCTATTAGTCACAATTCCTGACCCTATTTATGACATTGCAGCACTTGCCTTGCATGCAGACACTGAGTGTTGACTGCACATCATAGTATCCATTGCATTTCTGTTGACTGAATACCAGAAGTTGCTGCTAGCAGAGATCCTTAATTTAAAGTTGCAGACCAGTTCACCAGAGTTGCACTACACCTGTGTGTAATACTCCGCCGCTGTGATGCCATCGACCCAGTCACAACCAGTTAGAAAACTGCTAACTTGGTTGTTATTGCTCCCACCCCCAACCCCCAGTAGCCAATTAGGAAAAACATGATTTTCATTTTGCTACTTTGTACCCTACCCACCCCTCACCAGTCAACTGTCTATATTGGGAAAATTATCACCTCCCCCAAATAACTAGTCTAATGACTGCAGCTGGTTGAACAGTAAGGTGTGTTGACAAACCTAAACACAGTCACAGTGGACTAAGTAGCTGCTAAATGCAACATACAGCACTGAATAGGTGGTTTTAAAGACCCAGGCCAGAGGTAGTTCACTAACAGCTCAGTTACATCATACAAATGGGGACAAGGAAATATTGCTGAATATTTAGTGAAATGTAAAAGGATTGGTATAGGCCAGGGAATTGTTAGCAATTTAGGACTTGAGACCCTAGAGAGATGGAGATATGCTCTAGAGGGAAGAGGAATGAAGGTTAGCAGGACTAAGACAGAATATATGTGTGTGAATGAGAGGGAGGATAGAGGAATGGTGAGGATGCAAGGAGTAGAGGTGGCGAAGGTGGATGAGTTTAAATACTTGGGATCAGTAGTTCAAAGTAATGGTGAGTGTGGAAGAGAGGTGAAGAAGAGAGTACAGGCAGGATGGATTGGGTGGAGAAGAGTGTCAGGAGTGATTTGTGCTGCTGCCTCTCGTGTCTGAAATTTGTACACAGAGTATGCAGTGTATGTCTGTCAAGATCCTTCAGTACCAAACAGCAACAGCACAGGTTGCTAACCCCCGCCCTCCCCCAAAAAAATACGACTGTCAAGCAATTTACTAGCAGACATTTTTTTTTACTTAACAGCTGACAAAACAGTTTAAGAAGACTACACAGAATTTAAAATAAAAAAATTCTCATCTTTCCTTGATAACCGATAAAATTAATATAAAACACTAAAATAATGCAAAAGTAATGCATTCTTAGTTTCATGATCCAGTGTTCTGGTCATTTGGCCACTGAGAAACACCAACTCACACAAGCTGGGGTAATAAACATGCTTACCAGTCCATTTGTTTAATTTTTTTTTTTTTATTGAGTTATGTTTCCAGAGTTCTTGTAAATAAAGTAGTTTGTTCCAGAGATGAGTAGTGTAAGTAATATAGCAGTCACATCTGTGTGTTTTATCCATGTTCATTATAAAGGTCATATTGCCATGTCTGTGTATGCTGAAATTAATATATAGTTGAAGGTCAAAAATGTCTGCAGTTCTTCAGCAGGCGACGCAGTGGTGCAGCGGTTAGCATTGTCACCTCACAGCAGGAAGTTCTTCAGTTCAATTCTTAGCTGGGGTGCCTTCTGTGTGGAGTCTGTATGTCCTCCCTGCATTTGCGTGGGTTTTCCCCAGGTGCTCCATTTTCCTCCCACATTCCAAAGACATGCGTCTAGAGCATTTCTCCCTGGGATTCTGCTGAAAATGGGCTCTGTCCAGTCAGACTTTCCTGGTAAACAAATGTTAAATAAACAAATTAAAATAATAAGTAAATATTGTAGGTAATATAAACTTTCTTCAAAGGCACACACATTGAAAAACAAATCGGTTTAACTTTACATACTCTGATGATATTTTAGATGTCTAATGATGCAAATAATGTTTAGTAAAGTTCTACTGAGCTGTCTCCAACTTGCTAATAGTTTTAGTTTGAGAGTTTGTACAGTGTCAAGAATTTATTCCAGCACTGAATGGTTGATACTGTTTGTAGATGTTAAGAAAAATGCTGTTTTTGCTTTTTCTTTTTTTTTTGAAGGGCCATCCATGGGTTTACAGATGGTTGGCAACTGTGGGAGACTGTATAACAAAAAAAATCTCCAGTAAAGTATAACTCTCTGAGACATGTTCTCATTTGTTTTCTGTTTGTGTAACTTTAAAACGTTTGTCTGCAGATGAAGTGTACTGTCCCACAACTTGATGCCTCAAAAAAATAAAATAAGCCACTGGTGAATGCTGTTAGGCATGTTATTTCACTGTTTTGATGATACGTTGTACCTTTCACAAACTTATAAACACAGTATTTTTCTAGTTTTAGCATGGTGCTTGTAAAGAGTGATGATGCAATTTTATTCCTTTATGCAAATAGTTTGTGAAACAATAATGTTGGAGCTTTATTTCATATGGATTTGTTTGAGACTTTTTCTGCTTTATCTTCTTGACTTAGAGGGTCCAGCAATTCATTATATTCTTTGAACTGTTTCATATTTAAGATAAATCAGTGTATGTTAAATTGTGTTATAATTATCTCTGTGCATTGATTTCACTTGTTTGACTTGTTTGTTTGTAGAATATAATTCTAGAGACTGCAGTCATATTCCATATTCCATCTAATAAACATTCTCAGTTTAACTGCAAAATAAATTAATATATTCTTGGCTGTCTGTTGCTAATCTGTTGATCCATAGAAATCTAGGAATAAATATAGGCATAACTACATTCATGATTGAAAATAAGTAGACTTTTGTTTAGCGTCCTCTTTGAACTGTGTGCTGAAAAAAAGAACAATTTGTGTGTTTACCGGGTTGTTCTAGTAGCCAGTGCCTGTTTGGGGGGGGGGGGGTCTGGGTAGAAAAAGTGCAGTATTCTTAACATATGGGGATTCCCTGCCATAGAAGCCCAACATCCGGCCAGACTACTGTTGCTTTAAGGCACGCTGAACGTCACCCAAGTGCTCCTTGCATAGCATGTGGCATAAAGGTGACGTTAGCGCCTATCATAATCAGAACTGATTGGCCCAGTGGGAACACCAGATACCCAAGAGGTAATCTGTACATCCAGGGAAGGCAAAGGACTAGGGAGATGGAGGGAGCCAGTGAATACTGCAGCAGTGAAGGCAAGGATGTCTACCATTATTGTAAGGTTTTACACAACTGTACTATGTCCTTGCATTCTCACTGCTGCACTATTCTTATATGGGAGATTGCCAAAGCTCAAGAGGAAACTTGGGAGGGGAAGGAGCAGAAGAGTCCCCTAAAAAGCCATGAAGAACGGCACTGGCAAAACCAGCCCTAGCTCTAGAGATACCATCCAACTTGTAGTGCTTGATAAAGGTATGTTCAGAAATCTGGGTAGCTGCTTCAAGAATAAGCCCTTGAAAAAAACACCAGAAGAAGCTACAGCTCTAGTAACTGAAGGAGGAAGGCTCTTGCCATAAAAAGTGTAATGAAAGGAAATAGCCCTAGAAATGTTATTTATTATTTATTTTACATTTGTTGACCGGATTTGTCCAACTGAGCTGAGTAGCCCTTTTTCAGCGGAGGCTTGGGAAGAAAAGCTCCACAGTTTTTACAATTTTAGAATTAACAATGTCAACAGGTTATAATGTATACATACAATGAAATACAGTTTTACAGAAAATAATAGTGGAAAATCATAATAAGCATAAATAAAAGAAGTTATTCAACACATGTTTTTAATAAAACGGCGAAAAAATTCCATAGTGTTTGTAGTTATTTCATGAGATATGTGACATCAGAAATGGAAATGAGAGATGGAGAATTAGAGTGATACTTTAAAGAGGTTAAGAGCTATAAAGATTTGTAGTTTTGGTGATTACACATGATTAAGAGGTTAGAGTGAAACTGACAGATTAAGTAAGGAAAAGAGGATCAGGTAGCAGAGTGAAATGAAACAAATAACTAAACAGATTTTCTAATGGCCTTAGTCTTATCCAAATAAACCCTGAGTTGCCTATGCACATTCAAAGCATGCAGCACTCCGATTGTGTAGAGGCAGAAAAGCAGGCAGATTAATAGACTGATAAAGGGATAGCTCATTAACCACCTTAGGCATAAAAGAAGGGTTAGTGCGTAAGGACACCCTGTCCTCATGAAGGGTCAAAAAAGGAGGAAAAGCCATAAAGGCCTGCAACTCGGACACGTCTGGCAGAAGTGAGAGCTAAAAAAAGAACAGTCTTCCAGGAATAATGTTGCAAGGAAGCCCGAAGCAGGTTTAAAAGGAGCCTGAGTCAACTTTTCCAAAACAAATTTAAGATCCCAGGAAGAGGAACAGGCTTCCTGGGAGGTCTAATATTAAGCACACCTTTTAAGAAATTGTTTCACCTCAAATCTAGAAGTGAAAGGAGGAGAAAACATTGAGTTTAGCTGGCAGAAAACATATGCAGGTTAACAGACCGATGATAAAAAGATACGTTCAGACTGGCAGCAAAGAAGTTCTGATTATGGTAGGACTGAATGTCAACCTTTATGCCTCACACTAGACGAGGAGCATTTATGTGATGTTTGGCGTACTTTAAAACAACAGTAGTCTTTGGTAGACTGGCCAGACTTCGGGCTTCCTTGGCAGGGAATCCCAATAGGTTAAGAATACTGCAGCAGTGAATGTAAGGACACCAGTTGCTTACTGTTGATGTCAGTAAAATGACGAATTTACAGTTTGGCTTTAGTATTTACAAAGTGGCAATTATGCCCTTTTTAAGCCTTAAATATTTCTTGTAAATCACTGGAAACCACCACGAATAAAGATAAATAAAACGAACAATTTATTTAGAGAGGAGAACAAGCGCTTTCACGCACTTTCCTAGTGCGCTTCATCAGGTTACATTACACAGGACAATTCCTTATCCTTATATACACACACCCTAATTAACAATTAATTTAGACAATCAAGTAATTTAATGCACATTTACAATGCTCGTCATGGTTTGGTAATATCAAACTGTTGATGCTTGCTCTAGTGATAACCAAGCTTAGTCAAAAAATATGCGTATACATCTATTTACATTGCCTTAAAAGAAACCACGTTGTCCAGACCGGAGAATTTAATAAAAAAATGTCCCTACTAATGTGTATATATCAAAACAAAATCACCATCAGAAATTAATCAACATAAACCACATTAATTCATAGCAAACCATGTAAAAACCTCAGTTAGCAACGAGTGTAGTTGATGAACAATACAATATAATATATGCAGAATAAAATGGAATAAAAATCTCTACGTGTAAAAAAGAGAAAGAAGTGTGTACATTATATTAAAAGCAGAAATGTAAATAAACATGAAGAGAATATAAGGATAGCTAAGAAAGGGTAAGAAGGGACAAAATAAAGAAATAGAAATGGAAGATAGAAGGGGGGGGGAAGGGTGGAAGGAAGGGAAGATGAAATGAAAAGAAAAAGGAAGGGAAAAAAGGGTAAAGAAACTAGGAAAGAGAGAATATGGAGGGAGTCAAGCAAACAAGAGGAAGAAAAAGGAAGGGTAAAACAAGAAGCCAATAATAAAAAACAGTTAAAACTCTATATTAAATATGAGAGCCTTAAATATTTGTGCACTAGGTAAAGTATTTACAGTCAATATATGTGTAGGTAGTTCTAGTAACACCTGGTGACTTCAAAGCACTGGAGGCAGGGCTGAGCTAAGCAACTGAATGGACTGGGTTAACTGGAATGATGTGAGGCTGTATGATTGCAGGCCAGTGACTTTTTTTTAATTGTGATCAAACAAAATAGGTGGGGTCAGTATCTTTCATCTATGGACTACCCCAGTACCCACACTCTGTAGTCACATTATTGACTGTATATACTTTACATAGAGGATTATGATTAGGTCAACCATTTAACTTGGTTATTGTGTGTTCGAGACATGGATGCCAAGGTTGAGAGTGAATATTTAGAGATGAATCTTGGCATCCACATCGACAACACTTAAGGGTTTGTGATCAGTGGGACGATCATAATTTGTAGTGCATGGAGCTTTATCTGCTCTATGTGTTACTGTTTAAAGAGGAAAAAAAATCACTGTTTTCCCAGATTTCAAATCCATAAAACACTTGGCAAGCACTGTCAGAGAGAGAGGTAGTATAATGTAGTCCGTTACGTTTACACTTACCTCCATATCTCTTAACTGTCTAGATTTCACTGGACATCCAGATTATTGCTTCATATTTTGGTCTGGTCCTCATAAAATATGTGGTTTTCGGATAAAACACCGAGGCTTTAAGTCACTAAATAATGATAAACATTTGAGTTTTAGCGTTCACATTTTTTCAGGTTATGCAGCTGAACACACATCCTGTTATTCTGTCAACTCTCTAATTTTTTTTTTCTTTTACATGAAGTTAGAGACATGTTAATGGTACAGGCAGCAGGCAGAAACAAATGTTTTGTTCTACCGCTGGTCATTTGCCTATCAGCACAGGCAGATATTACTCCCTAGCGGTGGGCCTGACATTAACGACTTTTGCAGGGGCTGCTTAACATTTGTTAAGGTCTGGTCATGTGCCATTCTAGCACTTAACTTTTGTCTTTTTCCACATACTGAAGCATAATCAGTGCTCTCCATGCACTATATATCCAGTTATGATGAAATAAATAATGATACTACCAATATATATAGCAATATATTTCAACTTATTTTGCTCAAGCATATGCTAGCAACCCAATCAGTGAATGTTTAACTTTGATCAGATAACAGCAGAGGGCCCTGTCAGTTTCATCCACAGACTGCATCTTTGTCCACCGACTACAGCCATTTTATTTACTGTGTACACTTCAGTTGTCTGATCATGATCAGATGAGTGAATAAATACAGACATAATGGCCAGAAGATGATGTTTTGGCTTTTTGCTGTCTGACACACGTAGTACAAACCACTGCAGTCTCCCAAAATATACAAGTATGCCCACCATTTACTGTATACATGTCAGATGTCTGATTGTGATCCAGCCAATGAACACATGCATAAATAATGCTCACTAAAACATATGTCAGCTAATTGCTATCAGATACAGAGTGCAAACTATTGCAGAGCCTTTCCCCTGCATGCACATGCAAAGAAATAAACCAACAAAAATTACAGCCATTTATTTTATTTAGGGGTTGGCGTTAAGGTGTTTACTTTAGAGACTGAAAGTACATGGTTTGATTCTCAACTTTGAGGGAAATTGGCTAGGCTTAAAATGGCTTGCAAGGCCAGCTAGTGTAGTCACCTATGAACCTATTTACTTGCTTTTGTTTACTTGGAGAGTCTGACTGGGAAGCAAAAAAGACTTCCCCTTTTTAGTGGAGGCGTGGGGAGAAAAGCACCACATCAACAAATTATACATTTATGACATTATATGCATAACAGCAAATACATAGTAACTAAAATAAACATTCATTGATAGATGTATAGTAATTTATGTAATAACAGGAGTAGACAGGAGATAACTAAACAATGGAGGAAAAAAGTTTTTGAGATTTTCAAGTTTTACAATAGTTATTGACTTTGTACACCTCTAAAGTCTGATTGTTATCAAATGGATAAAGGACACCTTGATATATTTCAGCGTGTTGCTGTCAGGTACATACATTGCAACCAATTATAGTCCCTACACACATGGATGTGTCTAACAGTTATACTTGCTTTACTGACCGTTTACATTTTATTAGATCATTGGAAATACAAGGCTATTTGACCAGAGGCCATGAGTGTCTTGCCTGTAACCACCTTCTTGTTTTACCCTCCTTTGCAAGGAGGTCAATGTCTGTAAGTCCCAGAGTTTATTTTAATGTACCCATCCATTTGTTAAGCGTTGTTTGAAGGCAGACGGGGAATTACAACACTTGACATTCAAGGGGAGATGTTGGCTGATGAGTTTATCCCTCCCCCTGATGTAGATTCAGTTCTCCTGCTCTAGTGTTAGCAATACTGTCTGTCACACAAAGACAATGGATATCTTGGATAATGAGATCTTAAGGACATGGAATGCAAGACATAGAGCTTCCCTAAGAGTCTGTATTAGACTGAATACAGGGAGAGTGACTCCTTTCCTGTTAGCCAAGACTTTTGAGACCTAAGATTCTTTTTGTGAAGAACCTCTGCAGATTTTAAAATTTTTTGGTGCTTGTAGTTAAATATGTGCCAAAGGGTGCTTTATATTCTGTACTGTGTCTAACCAAGGCAAATTACACGGGAACGACTTCCTTGATTCTGAAAGAGATGGCCTTTGTGATTAATTGTGATATGTCGAAGAACTTTCTGATAACGGTCACCAAGTGGTGATCAAAGGCGAGGGAGACATCTACCCAGGTGCCCAGTTCTCTGATGGCAGGGTTATTGCAGAGTAGGGTATCGTTGAATACAGTAAGTGGTAGCAATTTGTTGTTTTTCAAAGGAAATGATGTTGCATTTCTTAGAATTTAGTTTGAGCCATTTCCCCAATGCACCACGTGTTAATATATGATAGTTCATCTTAAAGGGACTTTGTATCATTGATCTGATATTTACACCCAATTGCAGTCATCAGTGAACTTGGTCAGCCAGAGTTCCTTTTTGTTAGGTTCAAGATCAGAGAAATAAATGCCAAAAAGAAGGTGGTAAACAAAGAATCCCAGGGAACACATTTGTCACTTTTTCCCTAAGGGGAGATATCACCAACCCTAACAGCATGCGTTCTGTCTTTGAGCCAGTTTGCAGTCCATCTTACCACATGGGGATCTTTGGGAAGACTATTAGCTTGTTTACAGTATCATCATTTGGTTTGGTATTAAATGCTTTTGCTGCATCCAGGTTAGCAGCATGAGCAATGTGATCATTATGCATGACCTGTGTGACCTTTTCAAGAAATTAAAAGAGATTGAGGAGGCATGTCATGCTCTTAATGGGAACATAGTTTGTGGCAAGGCTTAGTTTGAGCAACTTAAGGAGGGGATCAGCAAGGGGCCTGCCTGGCACTGTTTATAACACAACCAGAAATGTTGTTGAGCGTTCTTGAAGAAGTATTTATTTGGTTTTGGAAAGCACTGTAAGGCTGTGGACATTGGAGATAGTAAGGTAGGGATGGTAGTTTCAGGAGAGAAATTTGCAACACACTTGTTAGCCAGTATGCTGGTGATGTCATTAGGATTTGATTAGGATGTTCCATTGTAGATAACTTCTAAGCAGTGATGTGAATTATTCCTTAGTTTTCTAATGTAGCTGAATAAGGAATTGTAATTAAGGTTAGCCTCAGAAGCAAGTTTACATTCATGGGAAACTTTGATGGTCTTAAAAGCTGAGATGTGTACCAGCAAGCAGGGAGTTTGTTGTTGAACTTACAGCTGCATTTGGTCCTGGTGGGGAGAAGCCCTATCGATTATCAATAGAATTATCTAAACGAGTAAAAAGATTATTATGAGGTTTGCATGAGAGAATTTTGAAATTTCACTGTACAGTTGTAAAGTTAGCTTTTTTGAAGTTTCTAAAGGGCATGGTGTTGGTAACCGTGGAATAGGATATTCTGCGGTAATGGTAACCAGATGGTGATAAGACTTGACAACAGAAAGGTAAACCATGGGCAGAGAGCAGGGCTGAGCCAAGTTTGTGAGAAGAAGGTCCAGGATACTTCTGACCGCAGTGGGGTTACAGATGGTTTGATTCAGTGTATTCTTGTTCACCCAGTAATGTTTTGCATACCCGATATTAGAAGTATATGTACTCCTGTCTATGGGAGGGGTAGTTGAAGTCACAAAGGATTAGAGATCCATCTTTAATAGGGATTTTTCTAGTAATGCCAAGAACTGAACATGGTAATGTGGTGCCATGGAAGGGGACCTGTAGCAAGATAGAAGTTGACAGTTTGACTTACCAAGTGTAGGCTGAAGTTCATTGAGCTCACCTGGGGGTTTATTAGGTATCACTGTGGAAGAGAGAAAATCCCTGATAAAAACTGAGACGGTACCACCACCACTACCATTTTCAGTGAGCTTGAAGGCACAATAGGTACCAAACCTAGGCATAGAGAGAGTGCGCTTTGATTGCATTTGAACCATGTGTCAGTCACTACACAAATACGGACTCATTCCAACTGCAGAAGTGACTCCAGATTGGGCAGTTTATTAAAACTCCTGGAATTAAGAAGGGCCACCTTGATAATGTCTACTTTATGATTTGAAAAACTAAACGAACATCCATGACTTGAAAAACCAAACGAACACTTTGATTCTGAAGAAGTCATTGTAATTGTGATGAAGGCACTCAATTAAATTTCATTTATTCCTTTCATTCAGCCTGCACTCATGCTTCATTCTCTACTTTATGATTTGCTTTGTTGGTTAGGTTCATAAGATGAACTTTACATAAAAACAGCAAAATGGGGGATAGCAAAAACTTTGGCTAGTATATGTAAGCCCTTGGACAAGAGGTATAAACCATCCTTAGCAAAGTAAGTAGGATTGTTGATTATTTCATCCTAGATAGATGCATACTGGATTATTCTAGAGTGACACCAGCTAATTAGCCAGTTGTTGAAACCAGTTATCTTTTCTTTCAATCCAGGGATTATTTTCAGTGTGTGTTGGGGGGGGGTCACTAAGAACCATAGTGTTATCCTTGACAGAAGCATGTGTAGCTTGTTCCATTTGCCATTCTGCACGTCTGCCATGAGTTTTCGTGCATGATTGTTTACTCCACCTTAGACTATGTTCATGTTATAGTTATACTTGTTGGAGGAGAGGGTTATCTGAGTGATACCTCCAGGTGCATCTGCAGTTAACTCCTACTGATGCCTCTAGGTATCAAATAGTGCTTGTTCATATTTCCATCAGTAATTCCAAAACCATGCTACGTACAAGGTTTTAAAAGATTTTATCTTAAAGCTTACACAGTGGCAAACTCAACTGCATTAATATTTGACATCTGTCTAGTGCAGGTAAAGAGATATTAACTGTTGTTTTCAGGATATTAATTTATATATAGATATAATTTTCACATTTTCTAAATATCTCAACAACCAAGTAACATAGGCAGAACATCTTAGCTTCACATGAAAGCTCTCAGCTAGATTAATAAAATGCTGCTGACTGTGTGTGTGTGTGTGTGTGTGTGTGTGTGTGTGTGTGTGTGTGTGTGTGTGTGTGTGTGTGTGTGTGTGTGTGTGTGTGTGTAACTTGAGTGGTTCTTGAGATATTGTAAGTTGTTTACAAAATATTACAAACATAATAGTTACTGTGACATAAAATTCAGTTTAAGACCTAGAACCTAAAGAATACTACCACTATAAAAATAGTTTGTGCTGAAGAATTTGCCATTTATACTTCTTTCAATAACCCCTATAGTTTCAGAGATATGAACGTTTGTTTGAAATGTGAGGACATAATTTGATTCTGTCAAAAGGCTCAGGCTCTGCCCATTGGAAGTTACAGTGCAAACTTCCTGAGCTTCACTGGAGTGAATGAGTTAAGGGCCCTTGAAATATCAGCAGTCTTGTCTCCCCAAGAGATAGCTGTTATCCTTGTTCAGCCTGGTGAGGATGGAACCACCGTGCCTAACAGTGGAGTCACCAATACTGCGATGTTTCCACAAATTGATTTATTCTTGTTAGGCTCAGGAGTGTTCTATTGTTTGTTCATAGGTTCATACTAGGCTATCTGCCCTGAGGCATTTATAAGCCTAGCCCGAGTGAGTTTGGCTTTCACCACCCTTCGATTCGAGTTTACCGAACCCTTACTAAGGTTAGTTTACCGTGCCTCTGTCTAGTAGTGACACTGAAGTAATCCCCGGGGTAAACCTACGATCCCCCATCCACTCATCAAGATTCTTCTTGAAGAGAGTCAGTGAGGGGCTCTGTCTAACATGGACTGGGATTCTATTCCAGAGCAAGGGAAGCCTCTGGGTTATGAATCTGTCCCTCCAACATGTTCTGTTTATTTCTGTGCAGAAGTTCAGATCCCTCGAGCGTGTTGCTCTAAGGGATTTGGATTTTCTGAGGTGGAGCAAGTTCATTAATTCTGGGTTGGACATAGCTTTATATGTCAGGCATAGGTCTCCTCTAAGTAGGTGGTACGCAACAGAGTAGAGTTGGAGTTCTTTTAACCGAGCCGCGTATGGCATCTGTTTGAGTCCTTTGACTCTTTTTGTGAGGTACTTTTGGGGTCTTTCTAGTTGCTGCAGGTGTCGGTTAAGATACATCCCAAAAGGGGCATTGTATTCTATTATGGGCCTAATTAGGGCCGCATAAAGGGGCACTATGACCTCCTTCGATCTAGATGTGAATCCTTTCATGATAAGGTGGGCTATGTAGAAAGTTTTTCTAACCACTTTGGCAATGTGGCTGTCAAAGGAGAGATTACTATCAACTTGGGTCCCCAGATCCCTAATTACTTCCTCCGTGCTTAGTGGGTTTCCACCTATGTGATAATTTGTGGGTACTTTGTTTTTGCCAAAGGGTATGACTATACACTTTTTGGCATTAAGCTTTAGACCGTGGTTCTGGCACCAGTTATTCGTCTCTGTGAGACCTTTTTGAAGGATGCTCGTGTCAGCTGGAGAGTCAATTATGGCTCCCAGTTTGCAGTCATCTGCGAACTTGGTCAGCCACAGTCCTCCCGTGCTGGCCTGCACCTCGGAGAAGTATATACCAAACAAGAGAGGTCCCAGGACTGAGCCCTGTGGTACACCACTTGTGACCGGTTTTGAGTCAGACATGGCTCCGGCAATTCTGACTCTGTGGGTTCTGTCTTTGAGCCAGTTTGCAACCCATCTTGTGACATAGGGGTTTATATTTAAGCTGGATAGCTTATCTATGATGCCCGAGTGGGGTATTGTGTCAAATGCCTTTGCGAGGTCCAGATAGGCTGTGTGGACTACCTTCCCTTCATCTATGGCCTTGGTGACTGTTTCAAAGAAGTCAACCAGGTTCAAGAGGCAGGATCTGCCCTTGATAAAGCCGAATTGGGTAGGATCTAGTGTCTGTAGGTCCCCAATGTCATTGTTTATGAGTTCCATGATGATCCTTTCCATAGCCTTGCAGACTAGGCTAGTCAGGCTTATGGGGCGGTAGTTTCCAGGGTCTGTCGAGGCACCACCTTTGTGGAGGGGGACCACTGTTGCTGTACGCCATTCATTTGGTACATATCCTGTAGTAAGGCTGAGATTGTACAACATTTTTACATGAGGGTTTAGTTCTTTAGGTCTTGTGACTTGTTAATGAAGAGCTATATGTTGTATATATGGTTTGGGGGTTTTGTTTACACTTAAACTTGCAAGTTGTAGGAGGGTTAGGTAGTGATTTCTTAACGGCTTCAGCATATGACTGTTTTGCACTAGACATATGATGATGATTAATTTGTGTGCATGGTGGTGAAATAAAGTGATGCTCCCTGCATGCATGGGATTTTGTGAGGATTGCCACTAAATCAGCTGTGTGTTTATACCTACTACAGATGGAATCAATTTGGTTGCACAGGAGTTAATTTTCAGTGAGCATGTGGCAGTCATTACACTGCCTTAGGATTCCAAGTACTAGAAGGCTAGCAGTGGAAGGGGAAGGTAGACTGCTGTCTCTGTCTATGCTGGCCAGTGCTATTGTGTATAGAATTTGGGGGAAAGAAGGTTTGGGGAGGAAGGAGGTAGGAAGATTGTACAGTTAAACTGAGTCTGTAGGAGATAGCAAGGTGCAGACCCTTTGCAGTAGGGAGCAAGCCTATGTGGGCCCATTCAGTTCTGTGCAGATCAGCTCAAACCATCAAAATTCAGGGCTATCTAGTGGCAGCCATCCAAGAGAGGAAGATAGGAAGGATTCTTTACTAATGACTAATGGAAAAACTTCACTTGTGCATACAAGTCTCTATTTAGCTGAAACTGTGATTGCAGTGTGCTCAGCTGATCTAAGCTCAGTGTAAAACAGACAGTAAAACAAAAAGACCAATGGGAAAGAAAAAAAAAAGTTGTAATCCGAATATTTAGTGGCAGGCTACCCAGAAATAGCAGCAGTCAGGGTCCCCCTCATTGTAAAACCACCAGTGTTTCAGGATGAGTCCCACAATAAGCCAGATGCAAACAGTGTGATTAAGTGGAAAAAAATAATCAAAACAGCAAAAATTCAGCAGGATTAGCAAAATGAATTTATTCACATTTCAGGTACTGCAGAAACAATGCAAAAATAACTTCCCTATGTTAATTATGGAGTATCAGACATTCAGACCAGCTTCTGTAATTTTTCCAGCAGCAGCAACCAGTGCAGATTTATTGAAGCCTTTGTTATAAGACAGCAGGAATGCTTAACAAGCGTGGCATAAAGAATGCTGTAAAAAAGTAAATCCAGTAACAGAAAAGCTGTAATTCAGTCACTTAATGCTAGGCTGTCCAGAAATAGCAGCAATCAATGGCCTCTCACTACACAACTGCTACTGCTTTAAGGTGGCTCCCACACTTGGTCCAAACCAACCCACTGACACCAACTGGAAAAAAAGTCAGAACAACAGAGATTTGCCAGTATTAGCTAAACAAATTTAAGTGCAGTGCAATGTGACCATCAGTTACTTGAGTCAACCCAAGTCAATTCAAAATACCTGCTCACTGCTTAGTCTAACAACCCAAACTGTCTGGGAAGATCTGATATTGTCAACTTTTCATCTCCTCCTCACATGTGGGTGTGGATCCGAGCCCTCGAATCTGACTTGGTCATTAGCAAGCTTGTGGCAACCAAAAAGCTCTTAGGTACCTCCCCCTTACCCACAATGTATCTCTCTCCATTACCTCAGATCTTGTTTGTCGCTTTGCAAAGATGTCGTCATTCCAGCTAGCTCTTGATAGGTTGTAATTTTTCCTTTTTTCACTTCAAATTTCTTCAAACTTAAATTGCTTTCAGTAATATAATTCTCGTCTGTCCCTTTCTTGAATTTTTGGTCTGTTACAGTGTTGCTTGCTACTTTTAGTTTACCTTTACTTCTTCCTTTTCCTTCCCACCAGTAACCATTTTTTGATAGATTACTTCCCTTCAGGTATTTCTTGCCTACTGTTGTTAGTAGGGTTTTTTTCCCCACTCTCTCTTCCTTCTATTCTGACAAAAAAAAAAAAAACTTTTCTGTTTTCTTGAGTGTGTCTGTACATATGTTGTGACCTTACTTCTCAGTTATGGCGGAGAAACAGGAGAAACTGGCTGGTTTTAAGAAGTGCACAAAGTGCGGGCATAAGATTCTGTTTAGTGACTTTCACTCCCTGTGTGTATATTGTCTTGGGCCTCTGCATTTACAGGAGGACTGTGCAGTGTGTCACTCTTTTTTAGTAATAGAGCCTTAATTGACCGAAAGAACAAACTAATTTTAAAAAGGATGTTGCCTTCAGCCTTTGAAGCAATTTCTGGAGCAAAGGATATGACAAGCTTCTAAAACTAAATTGGCTTATTAGAGCCCTGCTTCGCCCTTGTCCTCCAAATCTTTGAACAAGGCCAAGAAAAGGCCTTTGGCGCTGACCATTTTTTTCAGAGCCAGAGGCCAAAAAGATAAAATCTCCCTCATCTGGGGAGTCTCGAATCTGATCAGAGCTTCTGCTCAGACCACTACTTCATCGGACCCATCTTCTTCTATTTCGATCTCATCTAGTAAGGATGGGTCAGATCCTCTGGCGGCATGGTACTCTCCCTCATTCGACCCAGTTCCTTCGAGGTTACCATCCCCTTTTCTATCAAGGCCAAGATCCCCTTCTGTTTTGTCCTCCCGGTCGACCAGGAGTCTTACAGAAGATGTGGAACGGATGATGCAGAAGATCTTATGGGAGCAGGATATCACTAGGTCCCACTCAGCCTCAGCCCTTTCAGCTCCAGGTCTACCTAAACTGTGCCCTCTTCGTCCTCCTCCGACTTCAGGGCAAGATTTGGTGCTCACAGATCCAATATGCCGAGTGACTTTGACTTCAGATCGTAGGTTGCCCTCTTATTAGCTTTTTTGAAGCCAGAGGGCTCCCAAAGTGAGCTTCACGAATCTCGGGTGTAGTCGGCTCCCAGATCCTCTGAGTGGTCGATACCTCTCGGGGATTCAGAGAAAGTGAGCTCTGCATGGTTTATCGGGTCCAGAGTCCTCGTCCTTCCAGGAGTGGTCAGCCTTTGGGGCTTTGGAGAGGTCTATGGCTGCCCCTGCACCGAAAAAGTCACCTGCCCCCACGGATCCATTATCCCAGTTACCCAGTGATGTCCTTCTGTTCATTGTTGCAGTATTCTTTACATATGGGTTGTATTCCACCTAATGACCTTATGTCTGGGCTATATACAAAAACTTAAAGCCACTGCTTGTATGTGGGATGTTTCGCGAAGGCACAGATAACTGCCATAAAAGGGATGTCCACGCGTACAATCTTCAGAACTTTTCTGCCGCCATTTGGATAGGTTGACTTGTACGTTCTGTCTGTTGTTGGATATTGCTGGTTTGGCCTTTCAGCTTCAGATAAGTACCCTGTAAGGGATTTAATTTGTTGCCACTGACTGTTATTGTTAATGTCATCCAGGAAGGGCAAGTGTAGGCGTGGAAGGCAAATTTCACATAAGGATAATCACGAGCTTTGTTTGTTCCGTTTAGGGCCTACTCACTACCATCTCTCTTGTTCTGTCTGTCAGGCATTTGTATGTAAGATGCCACTGACTCTTATTGTTAATGTCATCCAGGAAGAGCAAGTTTAGGCGTGGAAGGCAAATTTCACATAAGGATAGACACGAGCTTTGTTTGTTCCATTTAGGGCCTACTCACTACCATCTCTCTTGTTCTGTCTGTCAGGCATTTGTACGCAAGATGCTATGTAGTCATCTATTGGCTTTAAATCTCTCTTTAGAAAACCAGAGACTCAAATGTTTGACTAAGGATACAATGGAGGGTTATGGCAGTTCTTCTGAGCAGTCTGTGAAGAAAGGTCAGCAAAGCTAGGTCTGAATCCTCTTCAGCTGTGCCTACTCCCTCTGATGTACCCCTTGAGATTGGTGAAAACCTGGTAGTGCATTTGCAGGAAGGGTCCCCTTCGGCGTGTATCTCAATAGAAGTGATCAGGAGTGGGGATCTTAGCACGTCCGAGGCTTTGCAGATGTCTGGTTTGGATGACTTGGGGGAACCACGGCTTGTTATTTTGGAAGACTCTGGGACTGTTCCTGCCCCTCAGTCTAAGGAAGTGTTAGACATGAGGCCTATTCCCTCCCTTTCTTCTCAACAAAGAGAAGCATGTTAAGAAGAAGCAGAAGACTAGGCATTCCACCGTTCCTTCCACACCTCCTTCGGATTAGGATGCTTTCTCGCAGGGTCTCATTAAGGCTCTGATGGCCTTGAGGCCTCCAGCTTTGGCTTCTCCTATTTCCATGCCTGCCTTTTCTTCGTTTCTTGGACTGCCATCAGGGTCTCAAGGGTCGTCTTCTGTGCAGGCTGGGGAATTTCAGGCTCATGATGCTGATTCTGAGGAGTCTTCTTCAGATGAAGACTCTGTAGCATACTCCACCCAGATTCCTTTCCCTCTGGAATATGCTTCTCCAGAAGAAGAGTCTAATGGGGAGATTCCCCCATAGAAGAGCTTTCCTTTGGGGAAACTATTAATAAAATGAGGGAATTCTTTAAGTGGGGTTCCTGTCAAATTTCAGAGGAGAAAAAAAGATGATATGATCTTCTCCAGTTGCAGTCCCTTGCTCCTTCAGCAGTTCCTCCAGTCCTCCCAGCTTTCTTAGATGCCTTTCCATCTGCATCTAGAACCCCAGACTCCCAATCTGCTGCCCCTAAAAGACCTGACCATTTTTATAAGGTCCCCGAAGATTGTAAGTAATGCCCTTCAGCTGATCCGTCTGCAGTCTCCCATTACTTCTGACAGATCTTCTTGTGCATCTCCTCTACAAAGTTGCTTCCTTCTGTCAAGGAAAGTAAAATTTTGGAAAGGTTGGGGAAGGCGTTCTATACTACTACCACCTTGGCTGTCAGAGCTATTAACTACCAGGTACATATGTCTTGGTACTCTCTGGCCTTGCTTTCTCAGGCTCTCCAGGCTCTCTCCCAACTACCTGATTCAGAGGCTAAGTCACCGACTCTCTTGTCTGCTTTCTCCCTGGTAGCTAGACATTCAATCAAATGTAGTTATGATGCAGTAGAGGCTTCTTCCAGGGTAGCAGCAGCTTCTTCTGTTCTCAGGAAGCATTCTTGGCTACGTCTCCCGGACTCCCTGATGACATTAAGGACAAATTTCTTGAAGCTCTTTTGGATAATTCTGCCTTCTTTGGCAAAGCAGTTGCAGAACTCTTTAAATCTCTGAAGGAAAAAGGTAAAGAGCTCCAAGATTTGAAACATTTACTCATTTCCTCAGTCCCTTAATTCCATAGGAATTTCCCTGCTAAGACTCCCTTTGTCAGGAAACCTACTCGCTCCTCCTCTTCTATCCCTTCTGGATCTGGGCCACATAAGCCTTACAGGAGACCCCAACAGTCTAAGGCTATTGCTTCTGCTCCTTCTCCTCAGCAGCCCTTTCAGCCAAAGCAAAGTTCTCTGTGACATTCAGATGCCTCTTCTAAGTCATACTTCTTTGTCACTTTGCCTTTCTCTTTCCCTCTCAGCTTGGATGGAAATCACTCAGAATACCTGGATGATTCGAATTATCAAAAAAGGATACTTTATGACTTGGAAGACTATTCCTCCCTTTCAGGGGATACCTCAGCCTTCCTCCAGTCAATTGCATCTGTTTCCACTCAACTTTCCAACCAAGGCACTATTCAAGTTGTTCCTCCAGACCAGCGGGAAAAGGGGTTTTACTTCAGAATGTTTCTTGTTCCAAGGAAAGACGGTCCTTAGAGGCCTATCCTAGATCTTTCCCTATTAAACCCTTTCGTGGTGGTGCCTACTTTCAGGATACTATCTGTGCAATCTCTTCTTCTCTGGTTTATCTTCAAGCTTTCCTAGCTTCTCTGGATCTCAAGAATGCTTGTCTGCATATCCCTATTCACCCACAGCTCAAGAAGTACAACTTCTCCCAACTAATACAATCTCCAACCTGACCAAATAATGATGGTACCATCATTGACTGGATCCTAACAGCTCACACAAACCTTATCAGCAAACCCAGAACATTACCTGATCCTCTCAGCGATCACCTACCAGCCTTCACTGACTGTCTCCCATCTCCACTGCATAAACAACACCACAACATCCAAACCTGCATCTCTCCTCTTTCAACCTTCTAAATTTCTCAGAATGCTTAAAGCATACTGACTGGTTCCCTCTAAAACGCTTCCTGTAGATGATGCCGTTTCCTACTTTAACCACTCATTCCTAACCGTTCTGAATCAGCAAGCCCCCCCCCCTCCGAACCAAATGCATCAAAACCAATCCCTGCCCATGGTTATCAAAAGATACTAAACTAGCCTTGCACCAAAGGGACAAAAAATGGAAACAATATCAAAAACATGAAAACTGTAGCACCCTGCTAGAGTATAAGCAACTACAAAACTCTGCAAAAAAAAACTAATAAAGACCACAAAGCCCACTACTCCAAACTCCAGTCCTTGCACTCAACATATCCCAAATAATTTTGGGATCTATCTCATCCATGCTGCATCCTGGCAACAAAGAAACCCCCCTGCCCCAGACCCCAACCTCTCCAACTTTGAAACAGCCAACCAGTTTAACTCATTCTTCATAGACTGCATAGCTAAACTGTCAGCGTCCTTCCCACCCCCTCCTCCACCACCACCTCCTCCTCCTGCCCCAACCACCACCCCAATCATCAACCTTCATCCACATCCTTCTGCCTCAAGCCCATCTCAACAAGCACTATAAAAAGACTTCTCCTCAAACTCAAACCCTGTCGCAATGCACCCAACAACCTTCCAACCACCTTCCTCAAACAATCTGCAGACAGCATTCCTTATCCCATCTTTGTTTTTATAAGTAGATCCATAAAGGAATCATACGTCCCTTCTATCTGGCGCCATGCTTACATCATCCCCCTCCACAAAGGTGGCAAAAATACTTATACCACCAACTTCAGGCCTATTGCCATCCTTTCCCCTCTTTCTAAAATATTAGAGAAAACAATACAAGCACAATTCATGGCACACCTAACACTAAACAATCTCCTCTCCCCTACCCAACACGGCTTCCTCCCTGGCCACAGCACCATGACTGCCTTTCTTTCCTTTCTTGAAACCATAAACCTCGAATGCAAGTCAGGCAAGTTCGTATACGCACTATTCCTAGATCTGTCAAAGGCCTTTGACACCACCTCTCACACCATGCTTATATCCCAACTCTCCACCCTACACCTCTCTCCCACCACCATCGCCTGGTTTTCCATCTACTTGTCCAACCAGCAACAAGCTGTCCAATGTCAAATTTCAGCCTCCCCCTTCCTTCCCACACCCACAGGTGTCCCACAAGTTTCTGTTCTTGGCCCTCTTCTCTTCAACCTGTTCATTAACAACTTCAAAAATCCATCCCAGACTCATCTATCATCCAATCATCTGCTCAGCTTTCTCCCCCTCCGAGCTCCTAGCAAAAACCCAACTTGCCTTCTCCAAAACAGAAACCTGGATGCAGTCTAACCATTTGGCACTAAATGGAAATAAAACCAAACTAATGTTTTTTCCCCTACCAAAAACTCCATTGACAAATCCACATTCACCATACAGAGCCAAAACAACACCCTCCTTGAAATTGTTCCCAACACCAAGCTTATTGGCATCATTATTGATGAAGAACTAAAATTTGACACCCACATCCACTCCACAATCAAGAAAATCCACCAAAAGTTAGGTCTCCTGTACAGGCACAGCCACTTCCTAAGCCCCTCTACCCATCAAACTCTTGCATCCACCTTCCTGCTCCCCTCCCTTATGTATGGTGCCCCTCTTTTCACCAATCTGCATCTTGGCCTTTGGTCCAAACATCCTGCTATCACAAGATCTGCAAATTTCCAACCAATTCAAAAACCTTATCTCACCACTGTCACTCCCTCCTCACCCTCAACTGGCTTGAACTATCCAACTACCTCAGTTACCCACAACTCACCATTGCCCACAAGCTCATCTTTAAACCTGCCAACTGCCCAGCTCTCGCTACTTCCTTAAAACCTTACATTCCCAACCCCTCACTCAGATCCAAAAAC